>NC_141777.1:22263866-22380735 GCF_054643075.1 Acanthaster planci
AATGGTAAGGGATAGGGTTGGGGTTAGGGTTAGAGATAGGGTTAGGGTTAGAGATAGAGTTAGGGTTAGAAATAGGGTTAGGGATAACAAGGTTAGGGACAGGGTTGGGGTTACGGGTAGGGTTAGGAATAATAGGATTAGGGTTAGAGGTAGGGTTAGGGATAGGGTTGGAGATACGGATAGGGTTTGGTTTAGGGGTAGAGTTAGGGAGAGAGTTAGGGTTAGAGATACGGTTAGGGATAATAGGGTTAGGGTTGCGGATATGGTTAGAGATAGAGTTAGGGTTAGAGATAGGGTTAGGGATAACAGGGTTAGGGAAAGGGTAGGGTTAGGGATAACAGGGTTAGGGACAGGGTTGGGGTTACGGGTAGGGTTAGGGATAATAGGGTTAGAGATAGGGTTAGGGATAGGTTTGGGGGTGCGGATAAGGTTGGGTTTAGGGGTAAGGTTGGGGATAGGGTTTGAGATAGGGTTGGTGATAATGGTTAAAGATAGGATTGGGGGTTAGGGATAGGGGTTAGTGTCAGATATAGGATTAGGAAAAACAGGATTAGGGATAGGGCCGGGTTTTAGGGGTAGGGTTAGGGGTAGGTTTTGAGATAGGGTTGGTGATAATGGTTTGGATAGGGTTGGGGTTAGGGATAGGGATATTGTTAGGGTTTGAGATAGGGTTAGGGATAATAGGGTTAGGGTTAGAGATAGGGTTAGGGATAATAGGGTTAGAGATAGGGTTATGGTTAGAGATAAGGTTAGGGATAACAGGGTTAGGGATAGGGCTGGGTTTAGGCGTAGGGTTAGGTTGGGGTTAGGTTTAGGGATAGGGGTTATAGATAGGGTCAGGGTTAAAGATTGGGTTAGGGATAACAGGGTTAAGATGGTGTTGGGCTTGGGGTTAGGGATAGGGTTTGAGATAGGGTTAGTGATAATGGTTAGGGATAGGGTTGGGGGTTAGGGATAGCAGGGTTTAGGTTAGAGATAGGGTTAGGGATGATAGGGTTAGGGTTGGGTTTAAGCTTAAGGGTAGGGATAGGGTTATAGATGGGGTAGGGTTAGAGATAGGGTTAGGAAAAACAGGATTAGGGATAGGGCTGGGTTTAGGGGTAGGGTTAGGGATAGGTTTTGAGATAGGGTTGGTGATAATCGTCAGGGACAGGGTTGGGGTTACGGGGTAGGGTTTGGTTTAGGGGTAGAGTTAGGGATAGAGTTAGGGTTAGAGATAGGGCTAGGGATAACAGGGTTAGGGAAAGGGTGGGGTTAGAGATAGGGTAGGGATAACAGGGTTAGGGACAGGGTTGGGGTTACGGGTAGGGTTAGGGATAATAGGTTAGAGATAGGGTTAGGGATAGGATTGGGCATACGGATAGGGTTGGGTTTAGGAGTAGAGTTAGGGATAGGGTTAGAGATAGGGTTAGAGATAGGGTTAGAGATAGGGTTAGGGATAATAGGGTTAGGGTTGCGGATATGGTTAGTGATAGGGTTAGGGATAATAGGGTTATGGGTAGGCTTAGGGTTAGGGCTAGGGTTAGAGATAGGGTTAGGGATGATAGGGTTAGGGTTAGGGTTGGAGATAGGGTTATGGTTAGAGATAGGGTTAGGGATAACAGGGTTAGGAGTAGTGTTAGGGTTAGGGATAGGGTTAGGGTTAGGGTTAGAGATGGGGTTAGGGATAACAGGGTTAGGAATAGGGCTGGGTTTAGGGGTAAGGTTAAGGGATAGGGTTTGAGATAGGGTTGGTGATCATGGTTAAGGATAAGGTTGGGGGTTAGGGATAGGGTTAGGGTCAGATATATGATTAGGAAAAACAGGATTAGGGATAGGGCCGGGTTAAGGGGTAGGGTTAGGGGTAGGTTTTGAGATAGGGTTGGTGATAAGGGTTAGGGGATAGGGTTGGGGTTTAGGGATACCGGTTAGGTATATTGTTAGGGTTAGAGATAGGGTTAGGGATAATAGGGTTAGGGTTGGGTCTAAGGTTAGGGGTAGAATAAGGTTTAGAGATTAGGGTTAGGGTTAGAGATAGGGTTAGGGTTAGAAATGGGGTTAGTGATAATAGGGTTATTGTTTGGGTTAAGGTTAGGGGTAGGGATAGGGTAAGAGATAGTGTTAGGGATAACATGGTTAGGGAAGAGATGGGTTTAGGGGTAGGGTTAGAGATAGGTTTTGAAATAGGGTTGGTTATAATGGTTAGAGATAGGGTTAGGGATAGAGATAGGGTTAGGGATAACAGGGTTAGGGTTAGGGCGGGGTTTAGGGGTAAGGTTAGGGATCGGGTATGAGATAGGGTTGTTGATCGTGGTTAGGGATAGGGTTGGGGTTAGGGATAGAGCTAGGGTCAGATATAGGCTTAGGAAAAAACAGGATTAGGGATAGGGCCGGGTTTAGGGGTAGGGTTAAGGATAGGGTTTTAAATAGGGTTGTTGATAATGGTTAGGGATAGGGTTCGGGATATGTTAGGGGTTAGAGATAGGGTTAGGGGATCAATAGGGTTAGGGTTAGAGATAGGGTTAAGGGATAATAGGGTTAGGGATAGGGTTATGGTTAGAAATTATGGTCAGGGACTAACAGAGTTAGGGATGAGGCTGGGTTTAGGGGTAGGTTTAGGGTTAGGGTTGGGGGTTAGGTTTAGGGATAGGTTTAGAGAAAGGGTCATGGTTAGAGATTGGGTTAGGGATAACAGGGTTAGGGATAGGGCTGGGCTTAGGGGTAGGGTTAGGGTTTAGGGTTGGGGTTAGGTTTAGGGAATAGGGTTAAAGATAGGGTCAGGGTTAGAGGATTGGGTTAGGGATAACAGGGTTAGGGATGGGGTTGGGGTTAGGGTTAGGGTTTGAGATAGGGTTAGGGATAATAGGGTTAGGGATAGGGTTAGAGATAGGGTTATGGATAGAGATAAGGTTAGGGATAACAGGGTTAGGGATAGGGCTGGGTTTAGGCGTAAGGTTAGGGTTGGGGTTAGGTTTAGGGATAGGGTCAGGGTTAGAGATAGGGTTAGGGATAATAGGGTTAGGGATAGGGTTATGGTTAGAAATAGGGTTAGGGATAACAGGGTTAGGGATGGGGGTAGGGGTGAGGGTTAGGGATAGGGTTTGAGATAGGGTTAGTGATAACATGGTTAGGGTTAGGGATACGGTTTGAGATAGGGTTAGTGATAACATGGTTAGGGAAAGTAATGGGTTTAGGGGTAGGGTTAGGGATATTTTTAGGTTTAGAGATAGGGTTAGGGATAATAGGGTTAGGGTTAGAGATAGGGTTAGGGATAACAGGGTTAGGGAAACGGTGGGGTTAGAGATAGGGTTAGTGATAACATGGTTAAGGACAGAGTTGGGGTTTACGGGTAGGGTTAGGGATAATAGGGTTATTGTTTGGGGTTAAGGTGAGGGGTAGGCATAGGGTTAGAGATAGGGTTAAGGATAACATGGTTAGTGAAAGGGATGGGATTAGGGGTAGGGTTAGAGATAGAGTTAGGGATAATAGGGTTAGGGATAGGGTTAGAGACAGGGTTAGGGATAATAGGGTTAGGCATAGCTTTAGAGATAGGGTTATGGTTAGAGATAGTGTTAGGGATAACAGGGTTAGGGATAGGGCTGGGTTTAGGGGTAAGGTTCGGGATAGGGTTTGAGATAGGGTTGGTGATAATGGTTAAGGATAGGGTTGGTGTCAGATATAGAATTAGGAAAAAACAGGATTAGGGATAGGGGCCGGGTTTAGGGGTAGGGTGAGGGATAGGTTTTGAGATAGGGTTGGTGATAATGGTTAGGGATAGGGTTGGGATTAGGGATAGGGTTAGGGAAATTGTTAGGGTTAGAGATAGGGTTAGGTATTATCGTGTTAGGGTTAGAGATAGGGTTAGGGATAATAGGGTTAGGGATAGGGTTATGGTTAGAAATAGGGTTAGGGATAACAGGGTTAGGGATAGGGCTGGGTTTAGGGGTAAGGTTCGGGATAGGGTTTGAGATAGGGTTGGTGATAATGGTTAAGGATAGGGTTGGTGTCAGATATAGGATTAGGAAAAAACAGGATTAGGGATAGGGCCGGGTTTAGGGGTAGGGTGAGGGATAGGTTTTGAGATAGGGTTGGTGATAATGGTTAGGGATAGGGTTGGGATTAGGGATAGGGTTAGGGAAATTGTTAGGGTTAGAGATAGGGTTAGGGATTATCTGGTTAGGGTTAGAGATAGGGTTAGGGATAATAGGGTTAGGGATAGGGTTATGGTTAGAGATAGGGTTAGGGATAACAGGCTTAGGGATAGGGCTGGGTTTAGGGGTAGGGTTAGGGTTAGGTTTGGGGTTAGGTTTAGGGATATTTTTAGAGATAGGGTCATGGTTAGAGATTGGGTTAGGGATAACAGGGTTAGGGATGGGGTTGGGGTTAGGGTTAGGGATAGGGTTTGAGATAGGGTTCGTGATAACATTATTAGGGAAAGGGATGGGTTTAGGGGTAGGGTTAGGGATATTTTTAGGTTTAGAGATAGGGTTAGGGATAATAGGGTTAGGGTTAGAGATAGGGTTAAGGATAGGGTTAGAGATAGGGTTATGGTTAGAGATAGGGTTAGGAATAACAGGGTTAGGGATAAGGCTGGGTTTAGGGGTAAGGTTAGGGATAGGGTTTGAGATAGGGTTGGTGATAATGGTTAAGGATAGGGTTGGGGGTTAGGGATAGGGTTAGGGTCAGATATAGGATTAGGAAAAAACAGGATTAGGGATAGGGCCGGGTTTAGGGGTAGGGTTAGGGATAGGTTTTGAGATAGGGTTGGTGATAATGGTTAGGGATAGGGTTGGGGTTAGGGATAGGGTTAGGGATATTGTTAGGGTAAGAGATAGGGTTAGGGATAACAGGGTTAGGGAAAGGGTTGGGGTTAGAGATAGGGTTAGGGATAACAGGGTTAGGGACAGGTTTGGGGTTACGTATAGGGTTAGGGATAATAGGATTAGGGTTAGGGATATGGTTAGGGATAGGGTTGGGGATACGGATAGGGTTGGGTTTAGGGGTAGAGTTAGGGATGGGGTTAGGGTTAGAGATAGGGTTAGGGATAATAGGGTTAGGGTTGGGGATATGGTTAGAGATAGAGTTAGAGATAGGGTTATGGATAACAGGGTTAGGGAAAGGGTTTGGGTTTGAGATAGGGTTAGGGATAACAGGTTTAGGGACAGGCTTGGGGTTACGGGTAGGGTTAGGGATAATAGGATTAGGTTTAGGGATATGGTTAGGGATAGGGTTGGGGATACGGATAGGGTTGGGTTTAGGGGTAGAGTTAGGGATAGGGTTAGGGTTAGAGATAGGGTTAGGGATAATAGGGTTAGGGTTGGGGATATGGTTAGAGATAGAGTTAGAGATAGGGTTAGGGATAACAGGGTTAGGGAAAGGTTGGGGTTATAGATAGGGTTAGTGATAACATGGTTAGGGACAGGGTTGGGGTTACGGGTAGGGTTAGGGATAATAGGGTTAGAGATAGGGTTAGGATTAGAGATAGGGTTAGGGATAATAGGGTTAGGGTTGCGGATATGGTTAGTGACAGGGTTAGGGATAATAGGGTTAGGGGTAGGGTTAGGGTTAGGGTTAGAAATAGGGTTAGGGATAACAGGGTTAGGGATGAGGCTGGGTTTAGGGGTAGGGTTAGCGTTAGGTTTGGGGTTAGGTTTAGGGATATTTTTAGAGATAGGGTCATGGTTAGAGATTGGGTTAGGGATAACAGGGTTAGGGATGGGGTTGGGGTTAGGGTTAGGGTTTGAGATAGGGTTAGTGATAACATGGTTAGGGAAAGGGATGGGTTTAGGGGTAGGGTTAGGGATATTTTTAGGTTTAGAGATAGGGTTAGGGATAATAGGGTTAGGGTTAGAGATAGGGTTGGGGATAGGGCTAGAGATAGGGTTATGGTTAGAGATAGGGCTAGGAATAACAGGGTTAGGGATAGGGCTGGGTTTAGGGGTAAGGTTAGGGATAGGGTTTGAGATAGGGTTGGTGATCATGGTTAAGGATAGGGTTGGGGTTGCGGATATGGTTAGTGATAGGGTTAGGGAGAATATGGTTAGGGGTAGGGTTAGGGTTAGGGATAGGGTTGGGGTTAGGGTTAGAGATAGAGTTAGGGTTAGAGATAGGGTTAGGGATAACAGGGTTAGGGAAAAGGTTGGGGTTAGAGATAGGGTTAGGGATAACAGGGTTAGGGACAGGTTTGGGGTTACGGGTAGGGGTTAGGGATAATAGGATTAGGGTTAGGGATATGGTTAGGGATAGGGTTGGGGATACGGATAGGGTTGGGTTTAGGGGTAGAGTTAAGGATAGGGTTAGGGTTAGAGATAGGGTTAGGGATAATAGGGTTAGGGCTGGGGATATGATTAGAGATAGAGTTAGAGATAGGGTTAGGGATAACAGGGTTAGGGAAAGGGTGGGGTTAGAGATAGGGTTAGTGATAACATATTTAGGGACAAGGTTGGGGTTACGGTTAGGGTTAGGGGTAATAGGGTTAGAGATAGGGTTAGTGATAGGTTTGGGGATACGGATAGGGTTGGGTTTAGGGGTAGAGTTAGGGATAGGGTTAGAGATATGGTTAGGATTAGAGATAGGGTTAGGGATAATAGGGTTAGGGTTGCGGATATGGTTAGTGATAGGGTTAGGGATAATATGGTTAGGGGTAGGGTTGGGGTTAGGGATAGGGTTGGGGTTAGGGTTAGAGATAGAGTTAGGGTTAGAGATAGGGTTAGGGATAACAGGGTTAGGGAAAGGGTTGGGGTTAGAGATAGGGTTAGGGATAACAGGGTTAGGGAAAGGGTTGGGGTTAGTGATAGGGTTAGGGATAATAGGATTAGGGTTAGACGTAGGTTTAGGGATGGGCTTGGCGATACGGATAGGGTTGGGTTTAAGGGTAGTGTTAGGGCTAGGGTTAGGGTTAGAGATAGGGTTAGGGGTAATAGGGTTAGGGTTGGGGATATGGTTAGAGATAGAGTTAGAGATAGGGTTAGGGATAACAGGGTTAGGGAAAGGTTGGGGTTAGAGATAGGGTTAGTGATAACATGGTCAGGGAAAGGGTTGGGGTTAGAGATAGGGTTAGGGATAACATGGTTAGGGACAGGTTTGGGGTTACGGGTAGGGTTAGGGATAATAGGATTAGGGTTAGGGATATGGTTAGGGATAGGTTTCGGGATACGGATAGGGTTGGGTTTAGGGGTAGAGTTAGGGATAGGGTTAGAGATATGGTTAGGTTTAGAGATAGGGTTAGGGATAATAGGGTTAGGCATAGGGTTAGAGATAGGGATAGGGTTAGAGATAGGGTTAGGGTTAGAGATAGGGTTAGGAAAAACAGGATTAGGGTTAGGGCTGGGTTTAGGGGTAGTGTTAGGGATAGGTTTTGAGATAGGGTTGGTGATAATGGTTAGGGATAGGGTTGGGGTTAGGGTTAGAGATAGAGTTAGGGTTAGAGATAGGGTTAGGGATAACAGGGTTAGGGAAAGGGTTGGGGTTAGAGATAGGGTTAGGGATAACAGGGTTAGGGACAGGTTTGGGGGTACAGGTAGGGTTAGGGATAATAGGATTAGGGTTAGGGATATGTTTAGGGATAGGGTTGGGGATACGGATAGGGTTGGGTTTATGGGTAGAGTTAGGGATAGGGTTAGGGTTAGAGATAGGGTTAGGGGTAATAGGGTTAGGGTTGGGGATATGGTTAGAGATAGAGTTAGAGATAGGGTTAGGGATAACAGGGTTAGGGAAAGGTTGGGGTTAGGGTTAGGGTTAGGGATAGGTTTTGAGATAGGGTTGGTAATAATGGCTAGGGATAGGGTTGGGGTTAGGGATAGCAGGGTTTGGGTTAGAGATAGGGTTAGGGATAATAGGGTTAGAGATAGGGTTATGGTTAGAGATAGGGTTAGGGATAACAGGGTTAGGGATAGGGTTGGGGTTAGAGATAGGGTTAGGGATAACATGGTTAGGGAAAGGGATGGGTTAAGGGGTAGGGTTAGAGATAGGTTTTGAAATAGGTTTTTTTTATAATGTTTAGGGATAGGGTTAGGGTTAGGGATAGGGTTAGATTTAGAGTTAGGGATATTAGGGTTAGGCATAGGGTTAGAGATAGGGTTATGGTTAGAGATAGGGTTAGGGATAACAGGGTTAGGGATAGGGCTGGGTTTAGGGGTAAGGTTAGGGATAGGTTTTGACATAGGGTTGGTGATCTTGGTTAAAGATAGGATTTGGGGTTAGGGATAGGGTTAGGGTCAGATATAGGATTAGGAAAAAACAGGATTAGGGATAGGGCTGGGTTTAGGGGTAGGGTTGGGATAGGTTTTGAGATAGGGTTGGTGATAATGGTTAGGGATAGGGTTGGGGTTAGGGATAGGGTTCGGCATATTGTTAGGGTAAGAGATAGGGTTAGGGATAACAGGGTTAGGGAATGGGTTGGGGTTAGAGATAGGGTTAGGGATAACAGGGTTAGGGACAGGTTTGGGGTTACGGGTAGGGTTAGGGATAATAGGATTAGGGTTAGGGATATGGTTAGGGATAGGGTTGGGGATACGGATATGGTTGGGTTTAGGGGTAGAGTTAGGGATAGGGTTAGAGATAGGGTTAGGGATAATAGGGTTAGGGTTGGGGATATGGTTAGAGATAGAGTTAGAGATAGGGTTAGGGATAACAGGGTTAGGGAAAGGTTGGGGTTATAGATAGGGTTAGTGATAACAGGGTTAGGGACAGGGTTGGGGTTACGGGTAGGGTTAGGGATAATAGGGTTAGAGATAGGGTTAGGGATAGGTTTTGGGATACGGATAAGGTTGGGATGAGGGGGAGAGTTAGGGATAGGGTTAGAGATAGGGTTAGGATTAGAGATAGGGTTAGGGATAATAGGGTTAGGGTTGCGGATATGGTTAGTGATAGGGTTAGGGATAATATGGTTAGGGGTAGGGTTGGGGTTAGGGATAGGGTTGGGGTGAGGGTTAGAGATAGAGTTAGGGGTAGAGATAGGGTTAGGGATAACAGGGTTAGGGAAAGGGTTGGGGTTAGAGATAGGGTTAGGGATAACAGGGTTAGGGACAGATTTGGGGTTGCAAGTAGAGTTAGGGATAATAGCATAATGGTTAGGGATATGTTGAGAGATAGGGTTGGGGATACGGATAGGGTTGGGTTTATGGGTAGAGTTAGGGATAGGGTTAGGGTTAGAGATAGGGTTAGGGGTAATAGGGTTAGGGTTGGGGATATGGTTAGAGATAGAGTTAGAGATAGGGTTAGGGATAACAGGGTTAGGGAAAGGTTGGGGTTAGAGATAGGGTTAGTGATAACATGGTCAGGGAAAGGGTTGGGGTTAGAGATAGGGTTAGGGATAACATGGTTAGGGACAGGTTTGGGGTTACGGGTAGGGTTAGGGATAATAGGATTCGGGTTAGGGATATGGTTAGGGATAGGTTTCGGGATACGGATAGGGTTGGGTTTAGGGGTAGAGTTAGGGATAGGGTTAGAGATATGGTTAGGTTTAGAGATAGGGTTAGGGATAATAGGGTTAGGCATAGGGTTAGAGTTAGGGATAGGGTTAGAGATAGGGTTAGGGTTAGAGATAGAGTTAGGAAAAACAGGATTAGGGATAGGGCTGGGTTTAGGGGTAGGGTTAGGGATAGGTTTTGAGATAGGGTTGGTGATAATGGTTAGGGATAGGGTTGGGGTTAGGGTTAGAGATAGAGTTAGGGTAAGAGATAGGGTTAGGGATAACAGGGTTAGGGAAAGGGTTGGGGTTAGAGATAGTGTTAGGGATAACATGGTTAGGGAAGAGATGGGTTTAGGGGTAGGGTTAGAGATAGGTTTTGAAATAGGGTTGGTTATAATGGTTAGGGAAAGGGTTGGGGTTAGGGATGGGGTTAGGGATAATAGGGTTAGGGATAGGGTTAGAGATAGGGTTAGGGATAATAGGGTTAGAAATAGGGTTAGAGATAGGGTTATGGTTAGAGATAGGGTTAGGAATAACAGGGTTAGGGATAGGGTTGGGGTTAGATATAGGGTTAGGGATAACATGGTTAGGGATAGGGTTAGATATAGAGTTAGGGAAAATAGGGTTAGGCATAGGGTTAGAGATAGGGTTATGGTTAGAGATAGGGTTAGGGGTAACAGGGTTAGGGATAGGGCTGGGTTTAGGGGTAAGGTTAGGGATAGGGTTTGAGATAGGGTTGGCAATAATGGTTAAGGATAGCGTTGGGGGTTAGGGATAGGGTGAGGGTCAGATATAGGATTAGGAAAAACAGGATTAGGGATAGGGCTGGGTTTAGGGGTAAGGTTAGGGATAGGGTTTGAGATAGGGTTGGTGATAATGGTTAGGGATAGGGTTGGTGTTAGGGATACGGTTAGGTATATTGTTAGGGTTAGAGATAGGGTTAGGGATAATAGGGTTAGGTTTAGAGATAGGGTTAGGGATAATAGGGTTAGGGTTGGGTTTAAGGTTAGGGGTAGAATAAGGTTTAGAGATAGGGTTAGGGTTAGAGATAGGGTTAGGGTTAGAAATGGGGTAAGGGATAATAGGGTTATTGTTTGTGTTAAGGTTAGGGATAGGGTTAGGGATAGGGTTGGGGATACGGATATAGTTGGGTTTAGGGGTAGAGTTAGGGTTAGGGTTAGAGATAGGGTTAGGGATAATAGGGTTAGGGTTGGGGATATGGTTAGAGATAGAGTTAGAGATAGGGTTAGGGATAACAGGGTTAGGGAAAGGGTGGGGTTAGAGATAGGGTTAGTGATAACATGGTTAGGGACAGGGTTGTGGTTACGGGTAGGGTTAGGGATAATAGGGTTATTGTTTGGGTTAAGGTTAGGGATAGGGTTAAAGATAGGGTTAGGGATAACATGATTAGTGAAAGGGATGGGTTTAGGGATAGGGTTAGAGATAGGATTAGGGATAACATGGTTAGGGAAAGGGATGGGTTTAGGGGTAGGGTTAGGGATATTTTTAGGTTTAGGGATAGTGTTAGGGATAATAGGGTTAGGGTTAGAGATAGGGTTAGGGATAGGGTTAGAGATAGGGTTATGGTTAGAGATAGGGTTAGGAATAACAGGGTTAGGGATAGGGCTGGGTTTAGGGGTAAGGTTAGGGATAGGGTTTGAGATAGGGTTGGTGATCATGGTTAAGGATAAGGTTGGGGGTTAGGGATAGGGTTAGGGTCAGATATAGGATTAGGAAACACAGGATTAGGGATAGGGCCAGGTTTAGGGGTAGGGTTAGGGATAGGTTTTGAGATAGGGTTGGTGATAATGGTTAGGGATAGGGTTGGGGTTAGGGATAGGGTTAGGGATATTGTTAGGGTTAGAGATAGGGTTAGGGATAATAGGGTTAGGGTTAGAGATAGGGTTAGGGATAATAGGGTTACAGATAGGGTTATGGTTAGAAATAGGGTTAGGGATAACAGGGTTAGGGATAGGGCTGGGTTTAGGGGTAAGGTTAGGGATATTTTTAGAGATAGGGTTGGTGATCATGGTTAAGGATAGGGTTGGGGGTTAGGGATAGGGTTAGGGTCAGATAAAGGATGAGGAAAAACAGGATTAGGGATAGGGCTGGGTTTAGGGGTAGGGTTAGGGATAGGTTTTGAGATAGGGTTGGTGATAATGGTTAGGGATAGGGTTGGGGTTAGGGATGTGGTTAGGTATATTGTTAGGGTTAGAGATAGGGTTAGGGATAATAGGGTTAGGTTTAGAGATAGGGTTAGGGATAAAAGGGTTAGGGTTGGGTTTAAGGTTAGGGGTAGAATAAGGTTTAGAGATAGGGTTAGGGTTAGAGATAGGGTTAGGGTTAGAAATGGGGTTAGGGATAATAGGGTTATTGTTTGGGTTAAGGTTAGGGATAGGGTTAGGGATAGGGTTGGGGATACGGATATAGTTGGGTTTAAGGGAGAGTTAGGGATAGGGTTAGGGTTAGAGATAGGGTTAGGGATAATAGGGTTAGGGTTGCGGATATGGTTAGTGATAGGGTTAGGGATAATATGGTTAGGGGTAGGGTTAGGGTTGGGGTAGGGATAGGGTTAGAGATGGGGTTAGGGATGATAGGGTTAGGGATATGTTTAGGGTTAGATATAGGGTTAGGGATAATAGGGTTAGGGTTAGGGGTAGGGTTAGGGATAGGGTTAGGGATAGGGTTAGAGATGGGGTTAGGGATATGGATAAAGTTGGGTTTAGGGGTGGAGATAGAGTTTAGGTTATGTTTAGCGATATCGTTAGGGATAACAGGGTTAGAGGTAGGAGTGTGGTTAGGGATAGGGTTAGAGGGGTAGGGATAGGGTTGGGGTTAAGGGTAGGGATAGGGTTAGAGATAGGGTTAGGGTTAGAGATAGAGTTAGGGATAATAGGGTTAGGGTTAGGGATAGGGTTGATGGTTAGGGATAGGGTTAGGGTTAGATATAGTGTTAGGGATAATAGGGTTAGGGTTGAACTTAAGGTTAGGGGTAGGGTAAGGGTTAGAGAGAGGGTTAGGGTTAGAGATAGGGTTAGGGTTAGAAATGGGGTTAGGGATAATAGGGTTATTGTTTGGGTTAAGGTTAGGGGTAGGGATAGGGTTAGAGATAGTGTTAGGGATAACATGGTTAGGGAAAAGGATCGGTTTAGGGGTAGGGTTAGGGATATTTTTAGGTTTAGGGATAGGGTTAGGGATAATAGGGTTAGGGTTAGAGATAGGGATAGGGTTAGAGATAGGGTTATGGTTAGAGATAGGGTTACGAATAACAGGGTTAGGGATAGGGCTGGGTTTAGGGGTAAGTTTAGGGATAGGGTTTGAGATAGGGTTGGTGATCATGGTTAAGGATAGGGTTGGGGGTTAGCGATAGGGTTGGGGTTAGATGTAGGTTTAGGAAAAACAGGATTAGGGATAGGGCTGGGTTTAGGGGTATGGTTAGGGATAGGTTTTGAGATAGGGTTGGTGATAATGGTTAAGGATAGAGTTGGGGGTTAGGGATAGGGTTAGGTATATTGTTAGGGTTAGAGATAGGGTTAGGGATAATAGGGTTAGGTTTAGAGACAGGGTTAGGGATAATAGGGTTAGGGTTGGGTTTAAGGTTAGGGGTAGAATAAGGTTTAGAGATAGGGTTAGGGTTAGAGATAGGGTTAGGGTTAGAAATGGGGTAAGGGATAATAGGGTTATTGTTTGGGTTAAGGTTAGGGATAGGGTTTGAGATAGGGTTGGTGATAATAGTTAGGGATAGGGTTGGGGGTTAGAGATAGCAGGGTTAGGGTTAGATATCTGTGTGGGACCCTGTATAGGTCCGACAAAAAATGTTTTTTTAGGTTTGACAGAGGATGTTAGGTTTGGACTTTCCCACGGCAGCTTGAAGCACACTTCCTTCCGGCGGCAACGTCTTGCCCGGATACAAGCCGTAGGATGTCCGGGTGTCGGGTTCTCTCCCGGAAACCGCGATCACGCTGGTCAACGTGGCCCAAGGAGGGGACCAGATTGGTTAACTCTGAGGTGTCCACGTCTCCCCTAGGAATGTCGTCCACCATGGCACTTTTTAATTGGCTAGTTCCAAATTACCTCATTTGTCTTAATTTTTGGGCCAATCGCAAGAGCTACTAGCACCTGTGCGAACGCGTGATTCAGTAGGACTATTTAACCCCCCTCTCGTGGCTGTGTCTTCAGAGCGTACTAAGACCTAGGTGCGAGTTCTATCTGAAAGTGCCCCCTGCACTTTTTTTTGCCGTCGAGTTAGGAAGGAGAGCCGACTCCATAAAAGCGACTTTCTGTCACGTTCCTATTAAACGTTCTCGCATCATTTTGTCGCGTGCTCTGTCGATACAGGTAAGCCGATACTTTCTTATTTTTGTATGAACCATGTAGCTCTCTTTTTATATGATATGATTGTGTGACGGCATTGAGATTGTCTTGCCCACTGATGATAATGTTATACTTCCCACACTCCACGGGCAATGATGTAATCACTTGTGTTTCATTATGTTTCTCGCCAAGTATGCCACGTCCTATTGAGCAACAATGTAAATATGAATGGTTCTATACTCTATTACTCCTTGTGCCGCTCCTGTAATTTAGCCAATATTCTCTTTATTGCTTTACTGGATGCATTGACACTGATAGACTAAAATTCTGTCCGTAGATGACCTTGAGCAATCTGCACACACATGTACACTGCCAGCGTGTCTAAAATACCCAGTGCATGTCCGCACGACACAGTAGCCACACGATGTAGATAATAATCTTTTAATCCAATGTTTAACTAGCTCTGTAGATAGTCGTATAGTTACGTAGGCTGTATGGATATGTGTTACTGGACGTTTCCACATGCATTTACATGTAACTGAAAGTCATGACCACTTGTCGTACTGCTCCCACATGCCATTCGAATGGATTAGCAAGTGTACACTTTTACTGTTTGGCCCAGATCACGTTTCGTGTTCTGCAGATAAACATGAGTTTATGCATGTATATGACCTTTTCACCGTTTAGTTTCCCCATTCCGATATTTCAAGTGTAAAATGTTCTGTGTGGACATCCAAAACTTCTAACGCCATTGTTGTTGATATTTTTTATGCGAACCCAGTTAGTTTAGATGCTATGTCTGATTGTGTTTAGATTTAATAAGATACATATGTCAGTTGGTCCTACAAATATTTGAGAGCGTACTAAGACCTAGGTGCGAGTTCTATCCGAAAGTGCCCCCTGCACCTTTTTTTGCCGTCCAGTTAGGAAGGAGAGCCGACTCCACAAAAGCGACTTTCTGTCACGTTGCTAACGTTCTCGCATCATTTTGCCGCGTGCTCTGTCGATACAGAGTACGAAGTTCCCAGGTCACGTTTCGGAGAGCCGACCCGGTTCGCCTCTCCACCCGGCCCGCTTTTCACCCCCTTTTCCTGTTTGGGAACGCCCTTGGGAACGCCACGTCACCTACCCGGACTCGCGGAGACTCGCCCCGGCACTGCAGACATTGGCCACCCAAGCAAGATCAAGTCCTGGAAAGAAGAACCAGCTAAGCCCTTACTTTGTTTGACATTGTATAATTTATTATACCTTGTAAACCACACATTACTGTATTTGATATTTTTTTTGTTCCTTGTGTACATACTCCAGTGAGTTTCGCCGTATAGTTTTTCCACCCAAAATCTTTCAGACTCCTTCCCAAGTTTGCCAGCAATTGTTGCAGATCCCTTCGTTCACTTTTTTCCTCTCAGTTGAGACTCTTTCTTCCGGAGCTGTTTCTTTTGTGTGTGCTGGTTCAAATTTGCCCGTTCTTCTTATATCTTTTCACTGGAGTATTACGCATTGAAAGTTGACATGAATTCTGTAACCGTTTTGCTTGATATCCTTGTATATGAATCACATCAGGTGTGCAAATAACAATACTTGTGCCCAGAATGAGGACCAACTGAACTCCTGCTATCTGCGTGATTTTTTTTTCCTTGTGAGCAAATTTCCGACTTTTTATCGAACCGGCATAGGCCCTCAGACATCTCTTTTCAGCGCTATCTCCCCTGCCATTGGTTACCTGTTTGTTGTACGCTCACATGTTTGTTTTGGGCAATTTTGATTTTTTTTCTTGAAAAGGGAGCAGAACAAAACTTTTTTCGCAGAAGCATTTCCTTCAGTTGATCCTATTTAATTCTTTCTTGTTGGTGGTTCATTGCTGAATGATTATTGTATGATGACAACCTTGTTGACGTATCCACATTTTTTTGCCTTTGATTTCAATGTGCCATTCACTGCGCTCCTGTATTCAAGTTGTTTTCGTGTTTATTATTATTGATGATTCATTGCTGATAGCCGGTGAATAATTGTTCCTCCTATGTCTGCACCTTGATTTTCTATTGACCCGACTTCTCAGAATTGTTCACTGGTGATAATTTTGGATGAACCACACCGCTTCTTTTTTGCCACTTGTATATTTTCCCCACCACTTTTCTCGTGGATACTTTCTAGAAGTTGCATTTTTGTACCGTAATTTATTGTAACACCGTATCGACAGAGCACGATTGAGTTTTCCGAGGCCCTTAAGGAATTTTTGTCTGGCCATGGAAAGACCATGGAAGATCTCAAATCTCTCACGCTGGGCTCTGAGGAGTCAGATACTAAGGAAGAAAATGTTTCTCCTAAAGCTAGCCAAGTTGTCCATGTCATTGACAAGGTTTCCAGTAGGTCGTATCGCCGTCTGAGGTTGTTTTCCGGCAAGACACCAGTTCCTTCTGGCGAGCTTGACTTTGAGAACTGGCGACGTTTGGCACGCCAACTCTTGAAAGACCAAAGCATCCCCGACTCTGAAAAAAGGAGCAGAATAACTGAGTCATTAGTTCCTCCGGCTCTGAATGTCGTCTGGGCTGTGAGTGGCGGGAGCCCAGCGCAAGAATACCTGACGTGCCTGTCCCGGGCATACGGCTCTACATCAGATGGCGACGAGTTGTTGACAAATTTTCGGTGCTCCTACCAGAAGGAGGAAGAGAAAGCTTCTGATTATCTTCTCCGTCTTCACACGCTCCTCACCCAAGTCGTCGAGATGGATGGTATCGATTCCCAGGATGCCGACAAGACGTTGTCCAGTCAGTTTCAGCGAGGGTGCCTGTATAACGAGCCACTGTTGAATGTGCTCCAGCTCCGAGCTAAGAAGGACAACCCTCCTAACATGCTTACTCTTCTTCGAGAAGTGCGGGCAGCCGAGGCCTTGCTGGAAGAGAAAGCAGATCGCAGAAAGAATGACAGCAGGCTAACGAAGAAAGTTGCTACCATGGTCCATACCATCTCAGCTGACAGTCGAGATGCCAAGGCGACCCCTAGCCCAGCCCGAGATAGCGACGGAGAAGTGGCAGAATTGCGGCAGACTGTGGACCGTTTGCACCGCTGGCTGGATGGGTTTTTCAAGAGCCAAACTACTACGCCCCGGCGGCTGTCTCCTTCGACCCCTGCCTCTGGCCGCGCACCCAGAGCCATTTTCTGTTACAATTGCGGTGAGGACGGCCACCGTATGAATGCATGCTCCAAGCCGAAGAATGCTGCCCTTGTGCAGGAGAAGATGATGCTTCGTCTGAGCAAACCCAGGGATGACCAGAGTTCGGGAAACGACAGCGGGCAGCTGTAAATGCCCGAACAGCTGCCCCGAACCAGCCCAAGGGCCAATGAGTCGTTCACCTTCGTCGATGCAGTGTCAAGGAGATTCTGCTTCAGATGTTCCTCCAGGTGTTGTCAGTGATCAGGCTGTCACCCCTGTCTTCATCGATGGACAACCAACCCACTGTCTCCTTGACACCGGATCACAAGTCACGTGTATAACTGCCAGTTACCACACCCGTTATCTCCCGCATCGACCGCTACAGCCCCTTTCACATCTTGCGCTGATAGGTGCCGCTGGACAGCCTGTCCCTAACGAGGGATACATCGAGTTAAATTTGAAGTTTTCCGCCAACTCTGCTGGAATGCAGAAGGAGGTCACGACCCTTGCACTTGTCTGCCCCGACCGCCAGAGGGCTGACGATGTTCGTCGGAACTAACACTAGTGTAGTCCGTGAAATGGTGCGAGCCTGTGAGCAGAAAGGTGGCAAGGATTTCCTCCGAAAACTTCAAGTTGATAGTGCATGGGCACAAGCTTACCGACTGTCACATGACGTACGGCCTACCAGCCGGCTTGGGCCAGTGAAGTCCTTGAAGGCCACAACACTTAGACCCGGGCAACAGGTGGAAGTGACAACGCGGATTAACAATCCCTCCCGTGCCAAGATTGAAGTTCTTGTTGAAAAGGAGAACACATCCCAGCTCCCCGAAGGCGTTGAGCTAAAGAATTGCCTGGTGGAATTACCCGCCCACAGAGTGGCAAAGACGAAAGTTGTCATCGCCAACAAATCCTGTAGAAGTGTGGTGGTCCCTGCACGATGTTTCTTTGCCTCAGCGTTTGCAATTGAAGAGAAGTTGCCTCACCACCCTCAAGACGCCTGTATGATGTCCCCATCTCCCTCCAAGGATGAGGACGGTGATTTTGATTTTGAGGGTTCTCCTCTTCCTACAGATGACGTGACGCGAGTTGTTGGGATGCTGCGAAGCCGTGCTGATGTATTTTCCAGAGATGACTTAGACATTGGCTGCACCACTGCCGTGAGACATACCATTAACTTGTCCGACGAAACGCCATTTCGCGAAGGTTGTCGGCGCATACCCCCTGCAGATTACGCAGATGCTCGCAAGCATATCCAGGAACTCCAGGAGAAAGGTGTCATTCGCGAATCCGCAAGTCAGTTTGCCTCGCCCATAGTATTGGTTAGGAAAAAGATTGGAGACCTCCGCCTCAGTATCGACTATAGAAAGCTGAATAGCCGTACCATACGAGACCAGTATTCCATACCAAGAGTTGAAGATACTCTACACGCCATGAATGGTGCCCAGTGGTTTTCGTGTCTTGACTTGAAGTCGGGCTACCACCAGATTGAGATGGCGGAGAAGGACAAACACAAGACCACTTTCTGGTGCCCTCTGGGGTTCTACGAATTTAATCGCATGCCTCAGGGCATAACCAACGCCCCTGCGACCTTTCAGCGCTTGATGGAGAAGTGTATGGGCAAACTCCTGCATGATGGCGTGTTTGTTTACCTGGATGACATCATAGTTTATGCCAAGACGGCCGAAGAGTACGAGGCCGAGTTGCTCCAGGTTCTGGACCGCCTACATCACTTCGGGCTGAAACTTAGCCCTGCTAAGTGCAGATTCTTTCAGTCGTCGGTTAAATGCCTTGGTCATGTCATTTCGGCTGATGGAGTGAGCACCGACCCCAGCAAGATTGAGGCGGTCAAGTCCTGGCCCGTCCCGAAGACAGCACGGGAGTTGAAATCATTTCTGGGATTTACCGGGTACTATAGGCGCTTTGTCGAGGGGTACTCTTCGATAGCAAGACCCCTGAACGAGTTAGCTGCTTGTTATGACCTAACGAAACGGCATTTCGGCAAGCAAAAGAGTAGTAGGAAACTGAGAGTTCTGGAGCACACGCCCTTTTCACCCCCTTTCACCCACCACACTCACCGGGGATTCCCACTCACCTTTTGACCCCGGCGCTCTTTTCCTGTAAACAACTCGTGACTACCGCCGGGGAGTTCCACTTCACTGACCTTGAACTTTTGACCCCGGTACACTTTTCCTGTAAACAACTCGTGACTTGTACCGGCCTGCACCAGCAATCACTCACAAACAAAAAAAGGGACTTAACGTCGACCTGAACTCGTGACCTCTACTTAAAGCATGGCTCTGTTCAAAGCAAAACACGCTGATGTTTACAACCACCTTAAATAAATGGCCTATATATAAAAATAACAATATACAAAAAACATGTCAAGTCAAGGCGTCAGAAAAAATGATAAAAATTTTAGAGACCTACATATAAATAGAGACATGAGCAACCCACAACACCGACCTCTACTAACGAACTTTAATCGATTTAAGAAGGCGTTTTTAGAAGATTTTGTTAAGCAGTATAACATTCCATTACCGGCAATCACCCGTAAATCTCACACTAAACCCGAGCTCATTGAAGCTATACGGGCAGATCAAAAACAATTTAGGTACCTCCCGCGTCAGTCATATCGGCAGCTGTTGAAAACAGTACAAAAATATAATATTCCTTTTGCAAACAAAGACAGATACGTCAAACAGGACTTTATTGAAGCGCTTAAAGCTTACACTCAGCCCGAGGAAATTGCAGAAGTCGACATTAGAAACGTCAGGCGCTCTCAGGGTAATTTTCGCAATTGGGAATTGATACCTCGTTTCTTTGAATACGACCTAATACACTTTTTTGATTTTTACAAAACTTTCATTGAGAAAAAAGCTTTGGAGGAACTAAAAGAAATTGGTTCGTACAAATTGCAAACAAATATGAAAGTTCAGTTTAGATTGGAAAAACCCGAGAAAGTTGAATTTGGCGTATTCCCCTTTCCGAGCGACAACGATGCAGTCGCAAATAAAGCCGACGTTAAAAACGTACTCACTGAAGAGAGGGAAAAACAAATAAAAGAGGTGGAGGTTCATACACAAAAAGGCTCGGGTCAGATCTTTGACAAAGTCGTCGCTTTCTACATCAACGTGGTTAAATATAATCCAGTGGGTTCTTCTTACATTCCGTTGCCTAAAGAACTGTTAGACAAAAAAGCAATCATAAATGTCGAAAATAAAGATCAGGAATGTATCCAATGGGCGTTGCGGGCAGCTTTAAAATTATATTCAGACGGAGTCAAAAGCCAGCTAGAAACAAATCCAAAATATAAAATAAATAAGGAGCGACCTTCGACTTACATGCCGAAGGCGTCAGATGGCTTAAATTTTACAAACGTAAGCTTTCCAACACCGATTTCACAAATCCCACCTATCGAATCGCAAAATAACTTGGCGATCAATGTGTTTGGTTACACTAAAAAAGACGGTCTTTACATTCTTTACAAAAGCAAGCGTCCAGAAGAACCGATCAATTTACTTTACTTTAACAAAGGTGACGAAAATCACTACTGTTGGATTAAAAACTTTTCTCGGTTGACAGGTGATATCAATCATCACAACGGCCAAAAAGACTGGTGTTTCAATTGCATGTCGCATTTCCAAACGGAAGAAAAGTTAATCAGACACAAAGAAGATTGTCAAGGCTTAAACGTTCCCACATGTACGGTCGAGTTGCCCGCCAAAGGCGAGAATATACTCAAGTTCAAAAATTACAAAAATAAACAAGATGTTCCTTTTGTCATTTACGCCGATTTTGAGTCTGTTTTAGAAAAATTACCGCCGACCGATACAAACACGGTCAAAACACAGATTCACAAGCCTTGTGGCTACTCATACGCGGTCGTCAGATGCGATGGAGTTTGCACTAGCCAAAAGACGTACAGGGGTCAAGACGCGGCTGTTAATTTTATAGGGTCACTTTCTCAGGAAACAAAGAAGATCAACGAACCTTTTAAAAATAAAGCGAAGTTGATTTGGTTACCCAAGTTACAAAAAATCTACGAAAAATGTAATAGATGTTGGATCTGCGAAAAGTTGATAGATCGAGCGAAGCGAGTGCCAGTGTGATATTCCAAATGAACCAAAGACAAAATCTGACAAAATTGATTTCTGTCAAAAAAATGAAGCTGGGTTCAGAGAATGGGTATGTTTAGATTACAAAAAGCCCATCAATAATTTTAGAAAAGTTCGCGATCATTTTCACGTGACGGGGAAGTGCCGAGGCCCAGCGCACGCCATTTGTAATCTCAAGTTAAGAATAGTGGCCAATCAAACACCCATTGCGGTGATCTTACATAACCTCGAGAAATACGACGCGCATTTAATCATGCAAGGCGCTCACCAATTTTACGGGAAATCAATTAAGTTGATCGCTAAAAATACTGAAAATTACATTTCGTTTTCTTTTGGCCAACTCAGATTTTTAGACTCATTTCATTTCATGGCGGCTTCGCTAGATCGGTTGGTTAAAAATTGTTCACCCGATGATTTTAACTTACTTTGCGAAAGATTTCCAAATAACAGTCATTTACTCTTGGAAAAAGGAATTTATCCTTACGAGTATATCGATTCCTTTGATCGGTTCCAAGAGAGACAACTCCCGCCAGTAGACGCTTTCTATAGCTCTTTGAAGCAGGGAGGAATAACCGAGCAAGAATACGCTCGTGCAAAAACAGTATGGCGGGCCTTTGGCTGTAAAAACCTGGGAGACTACCACGACCTATACGTGGAAACGGACGTGTTATTGCTAGCGGCTGTTTTTGAGAACTTTCGGAAGGTATGTAAACAACACTACGGCCTTGACCCAGCCAACTATTACACGTCACCGGGTCTGTCGTGGGATGCACTCTTAAAGCATTCGGGTATACAATTGGAACTATTAACCGACATTGATAGGCACTTGTTCTTTGAAAGGGCAAAAAGAGGTGGTATTTCGAGTGTGGGTGCAAAGCGATATGCAAAGGTCAATAATCCAGAACTACCTGACTACGACCCCAATAAGCCAGAGTCGCACATTTTGTACTAAGACGCAAATAATTTATACGGCTGGGCGGTGAGCAAATATCTGCCTGTAGGGGAATTTACCTGGGAAACAGACTTAGAAAAATTACGTACTATTACATCCAAGAGTTGCTACTAATTGACGACTACGGTTACATGTTTGAGATTACTATGGATTACCCGGAACGTCACCATGACAAACATAATGACTTTCCACTTGCACCCGAAAATATGTCGGTCCCGAACGAATGGTTTTCGAGCTATCAACAGGATTTAATTGGTAAAGGCGAAGCGTGCGAAGTGACCTCGGTAGTCAAACTCGTGGCCACTTTGGACACCAAACGAAAATATGTGTGCCATTATCGTACATTGCAAAAATATCTCAAACTAGGGTTGTGGATCAAAGAAATTCACCGGGTAATGCGTTTCCGTCAAAAGCCGTGGATGAAAAGCTACATTGACAAAAACACAAAATTGCGTAAATTGGCCAAGTCTGATTTTGAGAAAGACTTTTTCAAATTGATGAACAACTCAGTCTTTGGCAAGACGATGGAAAATGTCAGATATCGAATTGGCGGTCATTTATTGAGGGACGTACAAGACGCTGACAAATACAGAAAATTAACTTATAAACCGAATTACAAATCGACGGTACCATTTGAGGAGTGCGAGCTTTCGTTTGTGGAGATGTACCGAACCAAAACAAAATTTAATAAGCCTATCTATTGCGGTGTAAGTATTCTCGATATCTCAAAAACGTTGATGTACGATTTTTATTACAACGAGCTAAAAGCCAATTTGGTGAGGGGGTACGCTTACTTTACACGGACACTGATTCTCTATTAGTTCAAATCGAGCAAAGCTCACATTCCTTGGTCGACTACCTGAGTAAAAATCGTTCATTATTTGACTTTAGTAATTACCCGCCCAATCATCCGCTTTAGTCATCCGGCAAAATGAAAGACGAATTTGGTGGCAAAACAATTTTAGAAGCCGTTTGCATCAAACCAAAAATGTATTCGATCTTAACTACCGATCACAATTTAAAGAAGGCGAAAGGGGTTTCCAAAGTAGTAACCGAGAAACGGTTAACCCACGAGATGTATAAAAGCTGCCTATTTGACACGGTTTTTCATTTCAATAAACAACAATTATTTAGATCGGATAAACATCGGGTGTTCACAGTCTCTCAACAGAAACTTAGTCTGTCACCGTTGGACACAAAGCGCTACATCGATACGTTAGCTTACGGGCATAAGGACATAAGCTAATTCGGTAATTCGGTATCCTCGGGTACTACCTGAAGTTCCTCTTTGACAAAACTCTTATTTGGTCCGTTTAACAAATAGTACAAAGTTGGGCCCGTTTTTATCCGCTTGCCTTTCACTCGTTTAAATTGACTGGTGCACTTTTCAATTTGATAGACGTCCACGGACCAGATCGGATCCGTCGCCCTTCTGACGGTGCCTCCCTCTTGCTCGCCCGGGTAATATAAATACCTAACAACCGCGTCTGGAGGAAGTTCTCTTTGGGTAGTTCTTACAGGTGAACTCGGTGTTTGTTTCACTCCGGTAACATTCGCTTCGCTCGTTGCTCGCTTCGCTAATTTTACCGCTTCTGCAGGAACGGCATCGATCAACCGCGTTTTTTCCTCGCTCAACGATTTTTATAACTTGAGGCAAACGTTCTACCCATTCAACGTTTCGCTCGCCCACGTTTATCATTTCTTGAGCGTATTGATGGCCGAATAAACGCTCGGCTAAAGTGCGGTTAAACCTTTCCACGATTCCTTGAGATCTGTGTACCCCAGGTTCACCCACTTGAATTTCTACTCCGTGTTTCGTCATTAACCGTTTGAAGTCGCCTTTAAATTCAGATCCCGAGTCTACCATTTGGGCCAGGTCAGAGGTGATCGCTCGTAAATTTTTTGGTCGCTTCGGTTACATGTTCGGCGGTTTTACTAGTCAACGGTTCTGCTTCTTTTACCGGGAACCCACGTCTACCACGGTCAAAGCGTATTTAAACGTTTTTCTTTTAACGCGGTCCCAGGGTAAATAAAGTACGTCCATTTGATGAGCGTAATTAGGTTCGACCGATTCTGATTGCAACATTGTGGGTCTGGGTACGTAATGTGGTGCAGGTAAGTATATTTGCCAATTGGCTTGCTTTTTTAGCCAGTTTCTGATAACTGATTTGTCCGCACCGGTCTTTTCGTGTAGATGATCGACAGCGCTTTCTCCTCGCCAGTAACCCTGTGGGCTGTAAAACAACTTTGAAAATTCTCTCTCCATTTTAAAATAAGTTACGCAAATCGATAAGCTAACAACCCCACCAACGCCGTCCCGGATATGATCCAAACAAACTCGCGAATCTTTTGGTCCTCGGAAGGTTCGTAAAAATCAGTCAATTCGAAAGTCAATTCGACCTGGAACGGTTGCATTGAGAAAGTACGAGCTCAACAAGAACAAAATAAGTGCCCACACGGGAAGCAGGGATCTCAGTGTGTAGAATGTGGTGGTTCGGGAATTTGTGAGCACAGACTACTAAGATATGCTTGTAAACGTTGTGGTGGAGGCGGCGTCTGTCTGCATGGAAAACAAAGGTCATATTGTAAGACTTGTTCTAACCCGATTGAAGTAACGATTAGAAGATGGATTAAAAACGCTCGACAAAAGGACAAAATGTACAATCGATTTGATCCTGACCATTTCATTGACACAGACTTCTGCCGCGGCTTGATTGTGAAGCTCAGATGCAGCTTATCGAATATAGATACGATCTATGTACCATCGGTGGATTAGATAACAAAATCGGTCACATTAAGTCTGACGTTGTGCTCTGCTGTTTAAAGTGTAACCTCGCTAAAAAGAGCGATAAGTTAATTGCCACGTCGTCTAATGATTTGAAAGCTAGTTGTTAAGTAGTCACTAATTACTTATCCTTTGCTTGAGCATAGCTAACTTAGCTGTGCTTGAGCAATTTTTATTTTGGTTATTACAAATGATAACGGTGCTAGAATACGATCAACTACTTACTCAACTAGTTATAGCAATGAATTTAACCTACTACACGGTTAAATGCACACGCTTCAAACAACAACAACAAATTTAAAGAGTACTTATTATTAAAATGGACGATATTAAAAATATTCTCACCGATTCAAAAAGCGAAGCGAGCGTTGCGAGCGTCAAAGACCGCCTTTGCGCGATAGCCGCGTCAGGCGAGAGTAAAAAATATCTTGGCAAAGAATACTCGATCACGGAGATTAAAGCTCTGTCACTCCAAGATCAAGAAAAGTTGTTTAATCTGTACGAAGTTAAATTTGGCAAAGAGATCGTAAAAACTCTCGGCCACGCGATTTTGAGCCTTTATTCTCGCTTGCTAGGAATAGCTACTCCGATCGATCTACTCGGGTTCAACGTCAACTTAACGTCCGAAGAAGCGCTGACTTAAAGACCTAAACGACGACCCGATTATCAGTCAGACCATGGGGCACCTACTCACTGAAGTTTGTTACAAGTACGGTGTATATTTGTCACCACTTACAGCCGCGTTGATTACCACTAAGCATCTAGAATTCAACAAAAGCTCTGTTATATTAAAAGAGGATGTCAACAACAACGAAAAAAGAAGCGAACGAGCGGTTTAGAAGGAGGAGCCGGAGCGATGCTTGGTTTTGGTACAGGAATGATCGCTTCGGTAATGCTCGTTGCTCCCTCTGGTCGCTTGCTTCGGTAATGTTCGTTGCTCTGCTCACTCCGCTTCGCTTCGTTTCTTCTGCAAAACTGTCTTCAGCCACCGGTTTTAAGTTTAGACCTTGCAAATATCCAGTCTGCATGTTTGCTGTCGCGATTTGTAAGTTATTGTTATAACCCTCAAACGTACCTTCGCGTAAGTCCATGTCTGAAGGCACCAGGTATAACCCTGGACCGATAACATAGTCTAAAGGGGTTTTAGCGTTCTGTAACGAATCTTGAAATTGGTTGATCGATTGTTCGAGGTCAGGAGCTTCATTAAATAATGCTTGTATATTTTCTTTAAATCGTTGTTGCGCGTCTAATCCAGTGCCGGCGGCTAAAACGCTTGTCATGGTCTGTGCCTGTGCCCCGAGTAACGCGTAGACGTAAGCTCGAATTGATTCATTCACTTTTCTAATTCCCACGTCCGTCAACTGGGTCCTTTCGCGAGGTATAAAACCCCACGATCCGGTAGTAGCGACTTTTAGGTCTTGCGCGATATATTCTACTACATATTGTACCGTTTTGCCAGAGTTAACTGGTGTATAATGCCAACTCATTACCTTGTGATCTTCTGGCTCGAGGCTGTAGTGATAACCTAAAAGTTGCTCTAACGAGCCTCCTTCCCCTAATTCTTCTTCCATTTCTTTATATCTTTTATATTTTTCGGGCATAGGAGAAAGCACGTCTGGATCAAAGTCACCACCTGGAACGGGTAACCACCTCCTAACACCCGTGTCCATCAAACCGGCTCGGTCAAAATAATAAGCTGAACCAAGGCCATTTGTATGGGGGTCAACGGTTTGCCTAAAGCTCATGTCCGAGTCAACTCCAAAGTCGTTGCAAACCCCTAAAAACTTCTCGCTATCATAATAATTATTAACCGGATCAAAGGTTTCCTCAGTCGGTAAACAAAAATCACACAAATGAAAGATTCTTCTTACCGTGTAATATACGAGGAAATTGTACAAGGCAGATGTATATGTATCCGCGTCAACGATTCTCCCAAAGTCTACTCCGCATGCCGTCGTCGCACAACAGACCGCAAAGTTAATTTGGTTTTGGTAAAACGACATCTGGTCTTCTTTCCAGCGTTCTATAACTTCGTCCGTGGTAACTTTTGGTAATTTATAAGGTGTTGTCATGTCAATGAGGTTTACTGTAAAGGAATTGTCTTTGTTGACTACAATGTTTAACTGACTAAAGTTGGTTCCCATTTATTTTAAAAGACTTTTAAAAAGGAGGGGCCGTTGGTAAGACCAAGTTTTGATAAGCGGGTGGACTCGCTTCGCTCGCTCCTTTTGGTTTCTCTTCGTACTTAACCGACTTTGTAAGGCTTATTCGCCAAGTTTTTTCATAAGATCTTTTTTAAAGACGCCGTCTGTTCGTTGGCTAGCGCTTCTGCTTTTTCGTTGACTTGGCGTTCGAATTCTTCTTTGCTCGCTTCGCTCTCTTCCAATTTTGTAGACGTACTCGATCTGATCTTTTCTTTCATCTCGTTAAACTTTTTAAGCTCGGATAAAATAAGGACAAATTCCTCCTGAGAGATGTCACCGTCTTCAATCGCGTGAGATACATATTCCTCGATGGTGTTTAATTTAGCGTCTGCCAACATTCTAATTTGGTCGTGTTTTTTAGTTTTGTGAGTCTACGGAAGGTGTATTTCAATATCGCGTAAGCGCCAAACGCACCGATAGCGATGCCTTCCATCACAAGTCCGACGGATCCGGTAACGACTCCCAAAATGGCGGGAATGCCGACGGCTGCCGATGTGGCTCCAATTGCCTCCCCGCCGTACTCCACGTACCCGAGTGCGGTTAAAAGTTGTTTGATCTTTTTGTAGCAAGCTTCCCTCGCGTCGCGTTCTCTTTGGATTTGGGATTTAATTTCTTCGATCTTCCTGAGTCTGTATATTTTGGTTTCACTCGCTTCGCTCGTTTCAGCCGAGTTTAAAGTCAACCCTGGGTGTTTACTTAAATCCGGGTATACGTTAGTCGTTATCTTTTATAATTAAGAGTTTTAAAAAATATTCACCTCAAGCAAAATTCCATCTCCTTTACCGCTTACTAACCTACCCAGGTCGTTTTTAAAAGAAAAGGTGAGTTCGTGTATGTTCCGATCTATAAGCCTTTTACAGGTGGGGTTGACCTCTAAATTGCACAGGCCTGTGTCTCTGGTGCTGAGTACCGTTGAAGACTTCCCATCATAAAAATTATAATCTGGGTCGAGCTGCTCGCGGTGTATAAACAGATATTTAATGCGTTCGATGTTGTAGTTGCCTTTGTGCACAACCAAGTTTTGTAGTTCGTCTTGGGGCAGGCCGAGCAATTGACCCACGTGTTTGTTTAGTTTTAGTTTTAAAAAAGGGTCAAAAAGGACCAGGGCAACTGTTTGAGACTCTTCGTAAACTTTAAAAATAACACCCGGGATGGCGTCAAACCAGTCAATACCGTAGTAACCAGGTTCAAGGACAATAGAACCACTCGCCCCCGAGACTTTCACTGACTCAAACGCTCGATTTGCGTAAAGCCGGTTAAATATGGGGTCCACACGATCATTTGGTTGCTCATCACCTTCAACAAGTTCACCAGGCGCAAGAACTGATCTACTTTCACTAGAATACCAAACATACTTTCTTTTCATTTCGGTAGAGAGACTGTCGACGTTTGGTGGTTGATCCGATAGAGCGCTTCCGTAATCTAGTGTATCAAATATACCTTCAAGCCCTAAAACCAATCCAAAGAGCACATTCGCCGATAAAATAAAATCATCAGTAGTTAAACATTCAAAATAAACAGAGACTCAATTTTTTCTATCAAATTCATGCCCTCTCCGATTTCTTCAACCGAAACCGTGGGGTAGTCGGCCCTTATGTTACCATCCAAAAATACTCATTAAACCAGAACGATCTTTTGGAACAATTTTCGTCACCCGTTTCTCCAGGTTCAAAAACAGAAAAAGGTATACCCTCCTCTCCACCTGGTATAAAATTAGAATAACCAACTCTAAAAGCTTGCAAAATAGAAAGCATCATGCTTCTAATGACCTTCACTCGTTTAACATTGAAGGCCCAATTAGCAATATATTTATGTTGGTTTTTTAAAAAATCTGAAGTTGTTACATAACAGTTTATAAATATTTCTATTATATTTAGAAAACTATAACCAAAACTGGGGAAACCACTGCGCATTAAAATACTTGGTACATATTTTTTTACCAATTCTAAGTTTACTAACCCATCCGCACCAGGCTCCTCAGCTGACTCCTCTTTTACTCCCCACTCGATCTCCGTCTCCCTCGTAATGTTGAAAACTTTTTTCAAGCTAATTATTTTTAACACAAATACATTTGGTCCCTTCTTCATTTTTGATCTCGTTTTTAAGTTTAAATGTCTGCGGATTTTTAGTCAAGTGAAATGTGTTGGTCTCGATTTTAATAATATAAACTCTTTAAAAACTTTTCTCGGAGGTGCTTATCCGAAACCTGAAATAGATCTTTCACTTTAGATTCGGTTTCCCCAGTTGTGTTTTGATAACACACCGCGATTAAAGCCTTCAACGGTTTACCTCTGGAGATCTTGCCGTTTAAAACTTGGTTTAACTTATATTCTATTTCACCCGCTTCGCCGTTTTTAAAACAAATGTTATACTTCTGCAACGTTCTTCTCGATTTTGGTGGTGGCGGTTTCCTCCAAACGTGATGCTTGTAGTATCGATCTCCCATGTCTGCTTGGGTGTATGAATTTAACGAATCAAACCCAAAAGTTAGACCGCAGTGTTTACAAGCGTATCTTCCATCTATTTCGAGTATTTGGTGATTACAAGCAGGTATCGGTTTACTTTGTTTTTGAGATTCCGGTATGCGTACTTCCTTTAGATTCAGCAAGTGACACAGCTCGGCATCAGTCATCTTTTATATATATAGTTCATTTATTTAAGGTAAAAAATTAACCTGGGATTTCTACTTTAATTAAATGTTCGACGTCAGCGTCGTATTCAATAATTAATCCAATTTTGTATAAGTCCGCGTCGAGTTTAGTCGATGAATCGGACAGTGGGTGATCTGCCTACAAGTGGGAGTTTCTGGCATTGAAGTGGGCAGTCACCGAGAAATTTTATGACTACTTGTACGGGGGACAGTTTACTGTCCTCACCGACAATAACCCGCTAACGTACGTCTTAACCACGGCAAAACTAGACGCTACAAGACACCGCTGGCTCGACGCCTGGGCGAATTACAACTTCGTCATAAAATACCGCCCTGGTAGCAGCAACTCAGATGCTGACGGTTTGTCCAGGAGGCCCCAGCCAGTGCCACAGGCAGATTACGAGTCCCTCACCAATGAAGAGAAACTGCGTCGACTCCAGCGACGAATTGAAGATGGCCAGGATGCCGTATGCTCAAAGGAGGTATTCAGGGCTGTTTGTCAACGCCATAACGTCGGCGGGACCGTTGATGATGAGCGGACTCTGGTAGAGAGCATCGCTGATTCTGAGCACGCTGTGCCAGGGGAGTTCAACAGAGCGACCGGTCAGACGCCCCTCCCAGCCATGAATGTCGGTGATTGGCGCCGACTCCAGCAAGATGATGATGCCATCAGCGAGGTGACACGGCATGTGCAGAGTGGACAGTGCCCAACTGCAGAGCAGCGATCGTCTCTGTCTGAAGAGGCTCGGATACTTCTTCGTCAGTGGGACAAACTGTCCCTTGTAGACGGCATCTTGTATCGGAAGTGTACTGCCAATGACAAGTCAAATATTTTGCAATTAGTCCTCCCCAAGAGCCACCGATCCAAGGCCCTATAAGCCCTGCATGACGATGTCGGCCATCTTGGGTACGAGAGGACCCTTGATCTTGTCCGTTCCCGCTTCTACTGGCCAAAGATGGCGGCTGATGTAGAGGGAAAATGTCAGGTGTGCCAACGATGTGTGAGACGCAAGAAACGCCCCCAGAAGTCAGCGCCCTTGGTCTCCATCAAAACCTCAACTCCAATGGAGTTAGTCTGCATCGATTTCCTTTGTTTGGAGCCGGACGACAGTAACACCAAGAACATCTTAGTCGTCACCGACCACTACACCCGGTACGCACAAGCCTTCCCAACTAAGGACCAAAAGGCACGCACCGTGGCTAAAGTACTGTGGGAATCGTATTTCATACACTATGGGTTCCCTGAACGGCTTCATTCCGACCAGGGTAGAGATTTCGAGGCACAACTTATCAAGGAGTTATGCGACATGTCAGGGATTAAGAAGAGCCGGACCACACCCTACCACCCCCAAGGGAACGGCCAGTGTGAGAGGTTTAATCAAACACTCCTCAACATGCTTGGCACACTGGACGAAGAGCAAACGAAGAAATGGAGGATGCATGTGGGCCCTCTTGTTCACGCGTACAACTGTACGAAGCACGCATCAACCGGGATGTCTCCTTATTTTTTGATGTTCGGCCGAGAGCCCCGACTGCCCATTGATGTCTTGTTTGGGTTACTAAAGGTGCTAAAGGACAGGGTCAATACGCGGCCAACCTGCAAGAGCGGCTGAAGCGAGCCCACGAGCTTGCATCCGCCATGATGGAGCGGACAGCCCAGAGAAACAAATCTCGTTACGACGAGAAAGTACGGGAGAATGTGCTGGAGGAGGGTGGCAGAGTCCTTGTCCGAAATGTCGGTCTAAAGGGGCCAAACAAACTTGCCGACCGCTTGAGCAAGACTGTGCACAAGGTGCACCGGAAGATTAGCCCCGACATGCCGGTGTACATCGTGAGCCCAATTGGTGGCAAGGGTCCCGATAAGACGCTACATCGGAATATGCTCCTCCCCCGTGGCTTCCTCCCTCCCAACGGCAGCGCACCTGATGAACCCGAGCGGCCTAAGCCCAAGCCTCGTCGCAGACGTGTCATTAGGCGACAGCTACCTGAGCACATGGACGATATGGATGATGCACTGGACTCTGACCTGTCGGACGACCATTTCTACGCACTTCGCCCGACGCCGGCGCCCAGGCGTACCATCTGTCTCAACCCGGATGCTCCAGTTTTCCATCCTGAAGTCAACCCCCCAGTGCCAACGCCCAACGATGACGACTCTCGATCGCATGAGAATGATGTTATGGTTGAAAGGGACCCTACCCCAAAATCGCATCATCCCAACTCAGACGAGACCATGTTGATCATCAGCATCGGTGGAAGTTTTCCTTCAGGCCTGTCCACTTCGGATGAGCCCAGTGGTGAAGAGGAAAGGAACTCCGGTGCTCAAACCCCTGCCAGTTTGCACAGCGCTGACTCCAGTTCCACCTTAGACTCAATTGCCGCAGATGAACAAGCTGAAGCCAAAGATGAGGACGAGTCGGGTCCCGCCATTCCGGAGATCACCAGCGAGGCATCCACTGACCAGGATGCCGGTGTACCAAACATTGCCTCTCGACCTCTGCGAAATAGGAGGCCCCCAAAATACTACGGTTTTGAGGGGATGGAGGCCAGACTCCTTGAGCAACATCTCAAGACGCAGCAGCGAGCTTTGGAAGTTACCAATAACCTTGTCAATGTCATGTGTCTACGGTAAACGCCCTGTCTTTAATTTTTATGTCGTGGACGCCATGGTTTTAGAAGGGGACAATGTCGGACCCTGTATAATTTGGGAAAATTACTGTCTTTTTAGGTCCGACAAGAAATGTTTTTTTTAGGTTTGACAGAGGATGTTAGGTTTGGACTTTCCCACGGCAGCTTGAAGCACACTTTCTTCCGGCGGCAAAGTCTTGCCCGGATTCAAGCCGTAGGATGTCCGGGTGTCGGGTTCTCTCCCGGAAACTGCGATCACGCTGGTCAACGTGGCCCAAGGAGGGGACCAGATTGGTCAACTCTGAGGTGTCCACGTCTCCCCTTGGAATGTCGTCCACCATGGCACTTTTTATTTGGCTAGTTCCAAATTACCTCATTTGTCTTAATTTTTGGGCCAATCGCAAGAGCTACTAGCACCTGTGCGAACGCGTGATTCAGTAGGACTATTTAACCCCCCTCTCGTGGCTGTGTCTTCAGAGCGTACTAAGACCTAGGTGCAAGTTCTATCCGAAAGTGCCCCCTGCACTTTTTTTTTGCCGTCCAGTTAGGAAGGAGAGCCGACTCCACAAAAGCGACTTTCTGTCACGTTCCTAACGTTTTTTGCATCATTTTGCCGCGTGCTCTGTCGACACAGGTAAGCCGATACTTTCTTATTTTTGTATGAACCATGTAGCTCTCTTTTTATATGATATGATTGTGTGACGACATTGAGATTTGTCTTGCCCACTGATGATAATGTTATACTTCCCACACTCCACGGGCAATGATGTAATCACTTGTGTTTCATTATGTTTCTCGCCAAGTATGCCACGTCCTATTGAGCAACAATGTAAATATAAATGGTTTTATACTCTATTACTCCTTGTGCCTTGTCCTGTAATTTAGCCAATATTCTCTTTATTGCTTTACTGGATGCATTGACACTGATAGACTAAAATTCTGTCCGTAGATGACCTTGAGCAATCTGCACACAAATGTACACTGCCAGCGTGTCTAAAATACCCAGTGCATGTCCGCACGACACAGTAGCCACACGATGTAGATAATAATCTTTTAATCCAATGTTTAACTTGCTCTGTAGATAGTCGTATAGTTCACGTAGGCTGTATGGATAAGTGTTACTGGACGTTTCCACATGCGATTACATGTAACTGAAAGTCATGACCACTTGCCGTACTGTACACTTTTACTGTTTGGCCCAGATCACGTTTCGTGTTCTGCAGATAAACATGAGTTTATGCATGTATATGACCTTTGCACCGTTTAGTTTCCCCATTCCGATATTTCAAGTGTAAAATGTTCTGGGTGGACATCTAAGACTTCTTATCGCCATTGTTGTTGATATTTGTTATGCGAACCCAGTTAGTTTAGATGCTATGTCTGACTGTGTTTAGATTTAATAAGATACATATGTCAGTTGGTCCTGCAAATATTTGAGAGCGTACTAAGACCTAGGTGCGAGTTCTATCCGAAAGTGCCCCCTGCACTTTTGCCGTCCAGTTAGGAAGGAGAGCCGACTCCCAAAAGCGACTTTCTGTCACGTTCCTAACGTTCTCGCATCATTTAGCCGCGTGCTCTGTCGATACAGAGTACGAAGTCCCCAATTCACGCTTCGGAGAGCCGACCTGGTTCGCCTCTCCACCCGGTCCGCTTTTCACCCTCTTTTCCTGTTTGGGAACGCCCTTGGGAACGCCACGTCACCTACCTGGACTCGCAGAGACTCGCCCCGGCACTGTGGACATTGGCCACCCAAGCAAGAACCAGCTAAGCCCTTCCCTTTGTTTGACATTGTATAATTTATTATACCTTGTAAACCACACATCACTGTATTTGATATTTTTTTTTTGTTCCTTGTGTACATACTCCTGTGAGTTTCGCCGTATAGTTTTTCCACCCGAAATCTTTCAGGCTCTCTCCCAAGTGTGCCAGCAATTGTTGCAGATCACTTTTTTCACTTTTTTCCTCTCAGTTGAGACTCTTTCTTCCGGAGCTGTTTCTTTTGTGTGTGCTGGTTCAAATTTGCCCGTTCTTCTTATCTCTTTTCACTGGAGTATTACGCATTGAAAGTTGACATGAATTCTGTAACCGTTTTGCTTGATATCCTTGTATATGAATCACATAAGGTGTGCAAATAACAATACTTGTGCCCAGAATGAGGACCAACTAAACTCCTGCTATCTGCGTGATTTTTTTTTCCTTGTGAGCAAATTTCCGACTTTTTATCGAACCGGCATAGGCCCTCAGACAATACTTGAGGTAAACCTGTGACACGTATAATAATCACACAGGAAATTGACTGTTAAGACAGGATTAAGGCTATTAATAGAACCCTATGTAGAGAATTTCCAAGCCAAGGGGAAAGTGTTCAAAGGCCGAATAATACTGTCCTCTTTTTCATCGTTAGGACACAAATTAAAGTGGCTTGGAGAATGGCAATAATGTCATTCAGTGGTACCATCAAGCTGGGCCAAATACCACCAAGGAAACTTGTCGTACCTTTCAGTGTTTTTTGCAGTGGTCTGTCGTTTCTCCATCCATCAGCAATCCGAGGTCCATGCCAAGCGAGATCGCAGATAACTGTGAATGTAGACTCGGGAAGAGCACCGGCGCAGTTAGCACAAGGTGCGCTCCGAACACATAATTCGCGGGGGCAAAGTGTACACATAATACAGACTGAGGCATGTCATAAAATAAACAAAGACCAACATATCCCGTGCGTTATGACGAAATTATGTTTATCCTGCTGACTCAATCGGACGGGCTAAGATTAATGACCAATCAGGGTGCCACTATTCATTTTCCCGCTTGAAGCCTTGGAAACATTCTCAACTTGTCTTGGACAATTTCGTATTTTGTATGATTTCCCTGCGATCCATTCTTCATTACGTCGCGTGTATTGCCACTACTGTGCACTTTCCCCCGCAGCACAAATTGTAAACACCCAGTGTTTAAAACAAAATCCGGATAAATTGTTGTCCTGATGCTGGGAAGTTTGTTTGATATTTCTGGCTAGGAGTTGTTTGAGGAATGCTGACACCAGACATGGAAAATGATTGATTACCGAGGGGAAATGACATTTCTATCGTATTCAGGACTGATTGATACCAGCGGAGAGCACATTGACAATATTAGAATAAAAGACAAGCAAAAGCCGCAATTTAACTTACTGTGTAATTTAACATCTATCTAAGCTCGTGACGAAGCAAGGGTGCTGGTGGGTGATGGGGTGGGAGCGGCACTGGTAATGTGCCCTAATGTGACCCACCCCTCTTTGAAATCTTGAAATGAGCGTCCCCTTGAGAAAAACGTGTGCACGCCCACCGCCCACCAAAAAATTACCCCTTTTACCCCACTCTCCTCAAAGCGACACTGTTGATTATTTCGCTTTGACTCATGTAGGCCTATATCCCGAGCTGCACTTTATCATGGACTGGCTGGGTTTACTTAATTCTGGAAGATCCCTTCTCAAGACACAGTATAAGCTGAATGAATTTGCGGGATTACTATCTGCGCATGCGCTGCGGTAATGGGGAAAGGGGTACCGCTCGTCCCGTGAGTGCCCTTTGTATTGGCATTAGAGCCAGTGATTGTTTTTTACGAACGGAATAAGCATCATGGGAGTCTCAAGAATTTTGGGTGACAACAACCGCCCTGGCCTGAACATCTCGCGTTCATGCACACGCGGAAGTGTTGATCCGAGTTATTGTTGACAGTGGAACAAACCATGCCAACTGAGGTTTCCAAGAATAAACATCACCTACCTTGAACCACGTAGAAATACTACACACGTTTCCAGCGCCCTCGGAAAATGAATCTGGGCCGACGTTTTACAGAATGCAGACTCTCAATTAGATCTGAAAACAAAGACCCCGAGGGCGCTCTTCCGGTATTCTGTGTAGTCACATGCAGAATGTTGATTAACTGCGTTCTGTAGACTCTTCTTCGTGCTAGCTCTATGGTTGCAGATCAGTAAACAGAGGGATCCCAATACGATGCGTTTGGGAACGATCTGCGCACTTCCACGTTCAAAGCGAGGCTGTATGTGTCAGCTTTGGTGGCCTGTGTACGTACGTGCACGATCTTCCTAAATCCACACACAGTGACTGGATCACGGCCGCCCACTCCCAACTTTCGCCATCTTGAGTGACTTTGCCGGATTTTTACGACTGAAAAATGGATTCCAGATACAAAATACAAAAAGGTACGTGTAATAAAGACGTCTGAGCCTGCAAATTTTTGTTAAAAAGTCTCTTAGGATCTTCGAAGTGCGGCCGCGCGCAGGCGAGCTAACATTAACAATGCCATGGCGGAGATCCGTAGTAGGCCTAGCACACTTCGACTTCGTTTTACCCTTTTTATTGAAACATTTGAATTCATTTGGTGAAATTACGGTTCGTAACACATGTGTTCAATCGTTGTGAGCAATTTTACCGTCTTGGAATTTCTTTCAAAATTCGAAATCAGCGTCGTCTGGAAACTGGGCACGCCATGTACATGCATTTTCTAAGTAACTTTCATTAGGCCTAGTTTCAAACTGAACGATCATTTCCAGCTGCCATAGATAGACATCAGTGATAAATACCGCCACTGCACAATTTCAGGAGAATCGTACTGTCTCACAAGTGTCTCAGATGTTAAAGACACATATCAGCTTAAAGCTCACACTTCCTCACCTTTCGTTTTCCTTTTAATTTTCAGTTGCTTAAACGATGGCTTTTGAAGATATTTCTCTTCAGAGAAAATTGTCCATCAAAACAATCATGACGCAGTAGTAGGGAAAGGACAGTTCTGGACCACACGCCCCTTTTCACCGTTTTCAGCAAAAACCCCTGGGTAGTACATGGACTCAAAAAATCGGGGGAATCCCCTAAAAATCTGGAACTTCAGATTTTACCAAAAACCCCTGGGCAACAAAAACCCAAAAATTACCTATGGCCCCTTTGACTCTGAAAATTTAGTCATTTTAAGACCTACAAAGTGTAAAAACAAACGACTGTTGATTAGACTCGGGGATCCTTGTTACGGAGTCAACCCAGTTTATAAATATGGTACTAAGGAACCTACTGGCCAAGATCAAATTTGTTATCAGATATCTCCCGAGACCGAGTCGTTGCTATTACGTGTAAATGACGAAGTTTATAATTATTTTGAAAAATTAACAGATAAGATGCTGGAAGATCTCCCGCGTACGCGTAACTCTTTTAAGGTGTCTCAAAAACTAAACGACATACCCGATAGGATCAATTACTTAGTTAAACCGGCTTATACCGATAAAAGTAAGATGTACGTTAAGATCGACTATGATGCCTCTTTGGTGGATAAGTCATTTAAAGAAATCGATCGCGCTCTTTTTGCGAATAAGAAATGCCAGGCGGTCTCTTTTATCTCTCCTAAAGATATTTACTATGGCGCCCACGGTTCACTTTCTTGCGGAGCGAGTGTTAGGTACCGAGTCACGTCGGCTATGCTCACGGTTGAAGAAAAACCTTGCTTTTGGGAAGCGTTTGATTAAGGAAAAGTTAGTGAAAATCAATTTAACCTCGGTTATACCAACCGGGGTTAATTTTTTTTTTACTTTAAATAAATAAACCCTTATATAAAATGACTGATGCGGAACTTTGCCACTTGTTGAATCTAAAGGAAGTACACATAGCGGGAAGCGAGCGTAGCGAGCAACAAAGTCAACCGAGGCCAACTTGTAACCACCAAATACTTGAAATGGACGAAAGATATGCGTGTAAACATTGCGGTCTAATTTTTGGATGGGTTTCTTTGTACACCCCCGCAGACATGGGAGATAGATACTACAAGCATCATGTTTGGAAAAAACCCAAGCCAACAAAATCGAGAAAAACGTTGCAGAAGTACAACATCTGTTTTAAAAACGGCGAAGCGGGTGAAATAGAATATAAGTTAAACCAAGTTTTAAACGGTAATATCTCTAGAGGTAAACCGTTGAAGGCTTTAATCACAGTGTGTTATCAAGACATAACTGGGGAAACCGAATCTAAAGTGAAAGACCTTTTTCAAGTTTCGGATTAGCACTGGAAAAACGCTATGGAGAAGTTTAAAAATAGTTTAATTTAAAATGGAAACACATACGTTTTACTTGACTGAAAATCCTCCAACGTTTGAATTAAAAAACGCGATTAACAACATTAAAGGCGATAAAGTAGTCCGAGTCAAAAACATTCAGTTTGAAGCTGAATATTTATACGTAACACAAGACACCGACATTCAATGGGATACAAATTTGGACAGAAACGAAAAAAGAAGAAAAGAGACGGCTCCAAAACTTATTTTGACGGGAATGAAAGAACCTATATATGCTTTGCTAGCTCCAAGTTTGTCTCAACCGTTGCCCGAGTCGCAAAGAGGAAGCATCGGGGTGTCTACTGGGTACTACGGAATCGATTGGTTTGATTTTATTTTAAACGCCATCCCTGGAGTAAGTTTTAAGGTGCACTCGGAATCGAAAAGGGTGACCATAACCATTACGGATCCCAATCTCAAATTGCGACTCAATAGAGAGGTGGCTAACTTGTTAAACTTGCCCGAAAACAAACTTTCACCCAACGTTATTTATATAGGTGAGTATAACTCAACTCCTACATTTATTCACTGCCAACAATTGGAGCGTTCCATCAATTTCTATAACGGAAAGTCTTCTAACCTGCTTGACGTTATCCCTTATGACTCAACGAATAAAACACCTAAAAAGCTGATATTCCGCAACATCGGCAAATTGACCTTTTCTTTGAGAAACGAGCGAGATGAACTCTTGAACAACACCGGCAAAATTTTGATTGAATTATCTATTAATAAAATGGAGAAAGATATTGAGACCCACACATTTCACTTGACTAAAAATCCGCAGACATTTAAACTTAAAAACGAGATCAAAAATGAAGAAGGGACCAAACGTATCTGCGTCAAAAATATTCAGCTTGAAAAAAAGTTTTTTAACATTATGAGGGAGACAGAGATCGAGTGGGAGTTGAGGGAGTTCTTACCTAACGAACCCGGTTCTGATGGGTTGGTTAATTCGGACTTCGTGCAAAAATACAGCGATCTATATACAGGTGAAAGAAATGAGATTGAAGAACCGACTTTTCGCTTAACAGATATTTTTTTGGGATTTCTTCGCGCTACTATAAATTTTTTAGAAAACATAAATAAATATTTTGAAAATTGGGAATATAACATTAATCGAATAAGAATCTATAAATAACACATGTTATCTAGAATACAAGCAATAAAAGACAAATTTATTGATTTTTCTTCTTTTTATTTTGGCGAAGAATATGAACCTGCGTATTTTAATTATCCAAAGGATAATGATGTTTTTTTTATTAGGTCTTACGACATCTTTATTAAGTAGATTGTATGTAAATATTTTTAAAAATCGTTATGACGACTTTTTTGGTGAATATTTTTACCTGTTTCTTTAAAACCTCCTTTTATTGTTTATTCAATAAGAGGTGTGTCTACTACTGATCCTAATTTTCAAGCAATATTAGGCGGCATTTATCACGCGTTCAGAAAAATTATTGATAAAATAGACTATGGAAATTATCTCACATGTGGGACACCAGAGCTAACCGGAGAAAAACAGGCGTTTGTTTGGGATACCATGACTTCTACCATTAAACCGGGCCAATCGAGTCTTAATTTTGGACTACTTTATGCCAATAAAGCGTTTGAGTCAGTAAGTATATCTTCGTCTTCTAGTATAAGTATCACCCTTGAACCCGGATATTACAGAATCGATTGGTTTGATTCAATTTTAAACGCCATTCCGGGTGTTATTTTTAAAGTTTACGAAGAGTCTCAAGTAGTGACCCTGTTAATTTTTGACCCTCATTTAAGATGAAAACTAAACGAACGCGTGGGCCAATTGCTACGCCTGCCCCAAGACGAACTACAAAGCATAGTTGTATACAAAGGCAAGTATGACATCGATAGTATCAAATATCTGTTTATACACTGCGAGCAGCTGGACCCAAATTGTAACTTTTATGACGGGAAGTCTTCAACGGTACTCGCCACCGAGATACAGATTTATGTAATTTAGAGGTCGACCCCACCTGTAAAAGGCTTATAGATCGGAACATAGACGAACTCACCTTTTCTTTAAAAAACGACCAAGGTAGGTTAGTAAGCGGCGAAGGAGATGGAATTTTGCTCGAGGTGAATATCGTTTAAAAACTCTTAATTATAAAAGATGATATACCCAGATTTAATTAAACACTCGGATTTGACTTTAAACTCGACTGAACAAGCGGAAACCAAAATTTACAGACTCAGGAAGATCGAAGAAATTAAATCCCAAATCCAAAGAGAACGCGACGCGAGGGAAGCTTGCTACAAAAAGATCAAACGACTTTTAACAGCGCTCGGATACGTGGAGTACGGCGTGGAAGCAATTGGAGCCACATCAGCAGCTGTGGGTATCCCCGCCATTTTGGGAGTGATCACCGGTCCCGTCGGACTTGTGATGGAAGGCATCGCTATCGGTGCGTTTGGCGCTTACGCGATTCTTAAGTACGCCTCCCGTAGACTCGCCCACAAAACTAAAAAACACGACCAAATTCGAATTTTGGCAGACGCTAAATTAAACACCATCGAGGAATACGTATCTCACGCGATTGAAGACGGTGACATATCCCAGGAGGAATTTGTCCTTATTTTATCCGAGCTTAAAAAGTTTAACGAGATGAAATAAAAGATCAGATCAAGTACGTCTACAAAATTGGAAGAAACTAAAAGGAGCACCAAAGAAGAATTTGAACGTCAAGTCAACGAAAGAGCAGAAGCGTTAGCCAACGAACGGGCGGCGGTTTTAAAAAAAGATCTTATGAAAAAACTGGGCGAATAAGCTTTACAAAGTCGGTTAAGTACGAAGAGAAGCCACCCGCTTATCAAAACTTGGTCTGTCCAACGGCCCCTCTTTTAAAATTCTTTTAAAATAAATGGGAGGCAATTTTAGTAGTCTAAATATTTTAGTAAACGAAGACAATTCCTTTACAGCCGAGTTTCCAAATTTAACGCACGCGTATAAATTACCGAAAGTAACCACGGACGAAGTGGTTAATAGGTGGTCTACCGAGTCGATATCGTTTTACCAAAATCAATTTAATTTTGCGGTCTATTGCGCGACGACGGCCTGCGGTGTGGGTTTTGATCTACTGTCCGACCCCGATCCATACGTCTCGGCTTTAATGAACTTTCACGTGTATTACACCGTACGAAAAATACTGCGTGATGCCCATTCCGAGCGACGACGTATTTGACGCGTTACACAATAATTACGACCATCGGAGGTTTACTGACACGTGTCTTTTATACGGAGTAGACTCAAATAGATCGTATAAACAAACTCGCGACACTTTTACAAACGGATTAGGCACCGCTTATTATTATGACAACGGTTACGTACCTGTTCCGGATAAAAACTATGACCCGCACGATTTACATGTCACCGACGTCGTTAAATATATGGGATCCACCTCCATGGGCTTTGGCGTGGCTGATCCACCTAAAGGCTCGGACATTGCGAGTGCCTACACGGTCACTTGGATTTTGCAGTCGGACGCGGTCACTTTGGTCTGGTGGGATTTTATTCCTAAAAAGTCTCAGTTTACAGATATAGGGTTTAGAAAGGTAAATGAATCTATTAGAGCTTACATCTATGCGTTATTAGGATCCCAAGCTCAAACTAGGACGAGTATTTTGTCTTATGGTACCGGTTTAGACGCGCGGCAACGATTTGAGACGCTCGTGGAGTCAGAAATCAATTCAACACCTGATTTGATAGAATCAATAGAGCATTTTCAAGATTCGTTACAATATGCAAAAACGCCTTTAAATTTTGTAGTCAGACCGGGGTTATATCTGGTACCCTCTGACATGGACTTACGCATCGGCACTTTTGAGGGTTATAACAACAATTTACAAGTCGCCTCCGAAGATATGCAGACTGGTTACGTACCGGGTTTAAATATGGAGCCTGAGGTTAAAGACGACTTTGCAGAAGAACCGAAGCGACCAGAAGGACCAACGAGCAGAGCGAGCGAAGCGAGCCCTGCCAGACCAAAGCAACCAGAGGGAGCAATGAACATTACCGAAGCAATACCAAAACCAAGCATCGCTCCCCCTTCTAAACCGCTCGACATACACAACGAAGAGAAACTGTCCTTAACCATCGGAGCCGTTGCCGTGGGTGTCGTCAGTTTTACGTTATACAAGGTTTTCACATAAACGGTTTGAATTAAGGCGTAAAAAAATCTCACCCAAATTTGAGGTGAGATTTAATTTTTTTGTCCTTTTTACCCTTTTTGCCCGTACGTCAAAATCAAAACACCCAAGCCCACGAGCAATGTCCACAGATGCTCGGCCGCCCACCCGATGACTTTACTCGCCACGTTATAAATCCAACTCAAAATGCTACCTATGACCCCGGGCAAAGCACCCAAAGCTTTCAATCCGAGTTTCTTCAACACGTTTGCCAGGTTCCACGGTTGACGTTTGATCCAATCGGTAACTCCACCTTTGGAAGGAGGACCTGGCGGTGTTGGTTTAGGCGTTACACTAGGAGTTCCAACAGCTCTGACGCTAGCTACGATGCTACTAACGATGGTGCTTACAGCAAAGCTAAAAGCCGTTAAAATGCTCACGATTGTAACGCCTTGTTCTCTAAATATCGTTCTAATCTTATCACCCAGGGTGTCATCCGAATGTAAAGCGTAATTAATTAAATCTTTAACTCGCGATATTTGGCTTTTGAGTTGACCGTTTAATATGTCTCTCTGAGCTTGTAGTTCTTCGAGTTGATCGTTTAATTCACGTAAACGACCCAAATCTTCAGAAGTCTCGAGACTACTTATTTCTTCTTGAATTTCTGTAATTTTAGCTTCGTTTAATCGTATCTGTCTTCTAATCTTTACTAATGATTTATCTAAAGCGACCAACTCGCGATAGTTTAATCCTTCTGTTTGAACGTTTGTATCTTGGGTGAGCTCTTCTACGATGTCACTGACTTGGTCTGATATTTGGGTAGCTCTTCCATTGGAATGCTCTCGGGTTGAATGGCGTTTAATTTTGATTGTGCTTGTTTAGTCTTTTTCTGGTAATCCCAAAAACCGAGTTCTTCGCGAATAAACTTTGATCCGCTAAATCTAGCTTTTTTAGCACGCTTTGCTATGGTATCTAGCAAAACAAATTTTCTTGGGTTACGTTCGTCTGTAAGTAATATCTTACGGGCTCCCCATACATTTTTATAATATAGACCTTCTTTTGAGTTTATTGAATCTGTCTGGCTTTTTGTGATATATTCAAAATTTTCGTAAGCGGGCTTTGGTATATCTGATCGACCCTTATCTTTGTAAAAATTGTAGAAATCGTTTACTTTGGGATTACCGATAAACATCGTTCGACCCTCTTCTAAAATTTTGTCCGTCGTTGTACCTTCTATAAAGGATGTTTCTTGTCGATCTGGAAATAAGTTATCGTTTACAAAATCTTGGTCGTTTATTTCTTGATATTGATCTTGATCTTGATTTTCTAAGAGAGGTATTTCCTCGGGATCGAATCCTCCTTCTGCCATTTCTTTTATAATATACGTTTTTTAAGCGGTGGGCAGGCTCGCGGACAGGATACTTGTGACACCAGCCAACCTTGGGTAAACAGGGCACCGCTAGACAACGTGGTCAATTTCAACGCGTCTTCGGCAGACAACTTATTTAGGTCCGGTGGTTTAATTTTAAAAAGCCTACTCGACAGCATGGCGTAACCGAGCGATAGCCCCGAGACGACGGCCCCGTGGTAAACCGTATTGGCGATTCCGTTTACGTCGATTGATTTAGCGTTACTCATATTTATATATAAAGAACTTTTAAATTTATTCCATATCTAAAATTGGTTCGGTTCTTGGTTGGGAGTACTCGTTTTATTCACTTCGCTCGGTTTACTCGGTTCTTGCTTCGGTTTACTCGGCTCTTGTTTTGTTTTATTTCTCCAAATTAAATAGATCACAACCCCCGCGAGCCCCAATCCACCGAGTATCAAGCTTCTGTTTTCAAAGGCCGTTTGGGTAAAGCTAGATTTTTTTTCCTCGGTGTTTTCTTCACCCGCTAATTTCATCTTGGCGAGCTATTGCTTCATCTTTTTGTTATGCTCGGCTAACTTCTTACCTTGTTCTACAAGCTTTGGATTTTTAGCTTTAGTTACCGACTGAACTCGCTCCACTCGTTGCTCGCTGCCGCTCGCTTCTGTCAGGTTCACTTCGTTCGTCCTCCCTCCGGTCGTACTCGCTACGCTCGTGCTCCCTACGCTCGTTGACATCCTCTTTTATAATAAGAGAACTTTTGTTAAACTCCAGATGCTTAGTGGTAATCAACGCTGCTGTAAGTGGGGATAGGTAAACCCCGTACTTGTAACAGACCTCGGTGAGTAGGTGTCCCATGGTCTGACTTATAATCGGCTCGTCGTTTAAATCCTTAGTCAGCACTTTTTCGGACGTTAGGTTGACGTTGAATCCGAGTAGATTGATCGGGGTAGCTATTCCTAGCAAGCGAGAGAAGAGGCTCAAAATCGAGTTACCAAGGGTTTTAACGATCTCTTTGCCAAACTTAATTTCGTAGAGGTTAAACAGCTTTTCTTGTTCTTTTGGTGACATGGCTTCGATCTCTTTGATCGAGTATTCTTTACCGAGGTACTTTTTACTCTCGCCCGACGCAACTATTGAACAGAGTCTGTCTTTGACGTTTGGTTTACATTCGTTTGAATCGCTGCTCGCTCCGCTTCGCTCGTTGATAATGCTTTTGATGTCGTCCATTTAAATATATACGTTTTAAATTTGTTGTAGGTGCGCTTTAGTCGTAGCCACTCAACTGTGTAGTAAGTTAAGTTAGCTGCGATAACTAGTTGAGTAAGTTGTTGAACGTATTCTAGCACGGTTATCATTTGTTATGACTAAAATAAAATTAATTATAACCAGGCTGACATAGCCCACTTATAATAAAGGGTAAGTAAAGTAAAGCAAATAAACAGATAACTGTAGCTAGTTCATAGCAAGTTAACATTAGTTTACAAGTCAGTTGACTCAACTACCTGATCGCACTTGCGCCTAAAGTTACACTTCCTACAAGCTAAAACGCAGTTTGATTTAATGTGACCAATTTCGGTATCCAGCCCCTCGATGGTGCCTAGGTCGTCTTTATTGTGTAAAAACTGTAACTGAACTTTACAGTCGTTATAATAGCAATAGGGGTAATCCTCAATTAACCCTCTGCAAAAGTCTGTGTCAATGAAACGATCGGGATCAAATCGATCGTATTTCTTATCTGATTGTCGAGCGCCGCTGATCCAACATCTAATCGTCACCTCAACTTCCCCGGTGCAGATTTTACAATAATATCTTTGTCTCTTATGAATACAAACCAATGACCCATTACATTCTACACAGGTGTTCTTTCTTCTACCATGCTGGCATTTGTGTAATTCTTGTTGTGCTCGTATTTTCTCAATGCAACCGTTACAAGTTGAGTTAATTTTGCCCGTTCTCTGTACGGAGAAGTTTGACGGGTCTAGGAGCCAACGACACTTAACGCAGTTTTTTTTACTTTCAATCATACTTTACTTTACTTTTATTAATAGATTTTAAATTTTTTTCTCATTTTTAATGAACGTGATACGATGCGGGTGGCTCCGTATTTAACACCAATTTACTGAATTTCACGTCGCGTAGGTGCCTTTTAATCTCTTCTCTCTTTTCGTCCGGTACTACATCGTTTTCGTCTAGACATTGGTCGAACGAAGCACGATCCTTGCAATGAAAGATAGCCGTCCAAGCGGTATTTTCTCGAAAAACTTTTAAAACGGAATTATGCTTTTGCGTAAGTAACCAACAGCTGTGAAGGTAGTGTCTACCGGAGAACGCCATCTTAGACAACGCGCAAACAGAACCACTCTTAGATTTCTTTCGATACTTAATAAACTGATCGGCGGCACAATCGTCGATAATAAATAACGTGTTCACCCCGTCGAATATTTTCTGGTAGAGTTCGATCGCCTCGTTTAACTTTAGCCTTTTCCGATCTAAATCACACAGGTAAACGTCGGTGTATATCCACGGCCTATCGAGATAAGTTTTATTCTTAAAAAGCGTCGGACATATAATTACGATGACTTCAAACGTAAAACGGTAGTCAGTCTCTAAAAGATTTAAAATCCAGTTGGTCTTCCCGCTGCCCGTCTTACCCACGATTAAGGCGCAGTGAGGATTTTTATTCACTCTCATTTTAATAAACCAAACTCTTAAAGTTTCCGTCTTCTACCGTGAGTTGAGAATCCATCACCAGGAACACGTACATCGTCAGAGGCCCCGCTGTTTCGGCCGTTCGTTCCATCTGTATAGAAATGTCCCCTCCTCCGCCGAGAGGCCTACCCGATCCGTGAGCGGAATTGTCGTCGGAACTTCTGAAGTCGAGCCAGAGACCGTATTTGTCTTTTAAATAGTCGGCCATATCTACTCCCAACAAAGATATGTGTGAGACGACCCCTCTAGCCAATTCTTTATCCGAATCGCCAAAGTATTTTGTAACTTCGTTCCAATGTTGATATTCAAACAGACCCTGGGAGTACAATTGATTTGGTTTACCTTCGACCGTGACAACCGTCTTTGTGATGTGCGGATTATAGAATTTTTGCGGGTTCTTGATCGTCGGGTCTCTAAACAGGATCAACACCCCTTTCAAGCTTTTAATACTCTGGTCGATGCTAATGTTCCATAGCGTGTCACTCTTGTTTACGACCTGTTTTTTCCAGGAATGCACTCGGTCGAATAGGTAATACATCGTTTTTTTATTTTTTAGTGTTTGCGCCAAGTCTCGATTGGTGACGACTTCGTATTCCAGGGTCAGGTCTAAAATGGAGTATTCTGCGGCGGTATCTGACGAGTTGACCACTTTGTCGTGCCCGTTAAAAGTTAGTTGATACGTCAGAGGCTCTTTAAACCCCGACGGGTAGAACGGAGCGTGATCCGTCAACATAGGCGTGTCCAGTGGAATCGCATAACGATTTTTAAAAGCATCGGCAATCGCTTTATCTTTACCGTTGTTTGCGGCTTCGCTTTTATCACCAGCGTCGAGACGTATCTTAGCTACATTTTCCCTTTCCAAACCAAAGTACGCCATATTTTTAGTCTGCGACAGGGGTAACCAATTGTCCTTGAAATTGTGAAATACGTCCGCATCTCGGTAACTTACGATCTTGTTTCCCTGTAGACTCACGTTTATTTCGGAAACCAGATTTCGCGCCACGTTGTTATAAACTGTCCGGTTGTCGTCCGAGGCGCCGTCTAGATCCAGTTTAAAAGCCAACTTTGCCGTGCCGGGTACCATGACGTCGGCCGTGCCTAGGGCTGGAAATTTTACGTTTAACGTGTGACCTGCGGCTATGGTACTCGGGTTATGCGTAATGGTGACTTCGCGCCTTTCGCCTTTGATCGTGCGAGGAACTTTAAGCCTGCGACTCGGGTTTAGCTTTTTGGTATATTGTTGTGACATATTACTTTTATATAATACTATTCTTATTTACGGTTCTTATTTTATCATTTTAAAAAGGAAAGAAAATGGTATTAAGGATACACCGACCGTAAAAAACAGGTCATCGTATTCTAACCTTCTAAACGTTTCGCTCTGGGTCTCTGAAACCATATCACCGATGTGATCTATATCTGCATGCATATCACCCAGCATCTGCTCGGTGTTGCTTAGGTCTGCTTGAATCTCCGACAATTGATCTTTAATTTCGCTATTCATTTAATTTAATTTAACCTTATTTTAAAAATGGCTAGTGCTTTAATGATGGTAGGAGGAGCGATAGTAAACGCCTTGGCATTCACGGGCTCAAATTTTTTTTTTGGTAGTTTGACAAAAAATAATGTCGACGAAGAACGAAAGCGTCACGACCTCGCGTTGGAGCAATTGGCGCAAGCGAAGGAAGAGTGGGAACAAAACCGCGTACACATGTTAGACTTTTTAAACGAACGAATGCGACAAGAACGCGCGAGTCAGCAGACATTTGTTAACGTGGACGAAGCCCTACGAGCTTATTCGGAATTGACCGGTAAGAATATTGTGCCATTACCGCCAGAGCCTAAATTGGCCGATTTTTACGAGCCTTCCGAGGATCAAAAGATTCGCGAGTTTGTTTGGATTATATCCGGGACGGACTTGGTGGGGTTGTTAGTTTATCGATTTGCGTAACTTATTTTAAAATGGAGAGAGAATTTAAAAAACTATTTTACAGCCCACAGGAATACTGGCGAGGAGAAAGCGCAGTCAATCGTCTACACGAAAAGACCGGTGCGGACAAATCGGTCGTCAGAAACTGGCTAAAAAAGCAGGCCGTTTGGAAAATATGCTTACCCGCACCACATTACGTACCCAGACCTACAATGTTGCAATCAGAATCGGCCGATCCTAATTTAAGTACGCTTTGACCGTGGTAGACGTGGGTTCGCGGTATAAAGAAGCAGAACCGTTGACCAGTAAAACCACCGAACAAATGAGTGAGGCAATAAAGAAAATTTACGAGCGATCACCTCTGACCTGGCCCAAATTCATAATGGTGGACTCGGGGTCTGAATTCAAAGGCGAGTTTAAAAAGTTAATGACGAAACACGGGGTAGAAATTCAAGTGGGTGAACCTGGGGTACACAGATCTCAAGGAATCGTGGAAAGGTTTAACCGCACCTTAACCGAGCGTTTATTTGGTCACCAATACGCTCAAGAAATGATAAACGTGGGTGAGCGTAACGTGGAATGGGTAGAGCGTTTGCCCCAGGTCGTGAAATCGTTAAACGAGGAAAAAACGCGATTAATAGATGCCGTTCCTGCAGAAGCTATAAAATTAGCGAGCGGAGTGAAACAAGAACCGAGTGCACCTGTAAGAACTACCCAAAGAGAACTTCCTCCAGACGTGGTCGTTAGGTACCTCTATTACCCGGGCGAGCAAGAGGGCGGCACCGTCAGAAGGGCGACAGATCCGATCTGGCCCGTGGACGTCTATCAAATTGAAAAGCACACCAGTCAGTTTAAACGAGTGAAAGGCAAGAGGGTAAAAACGGGTCCCACTTTATATTACCTTTTAAACGGCCCAAATAGGAGTTTCGTAAAAGAGGAACTTCAGGTCGTACCCGAAGACACCGAATTACCGAATTAGCTTATGTCCTTGTGCCCGTAAGCCAACGTATCGATTCCATTTGGCAGTATGTAGCGCTTTGTATCTAAAGGTGACAGACTAAGTTTCTGCTGAGAGATCGTGAATACCCAATGTTTATTCGATCTAAATAATTGCTGTTTATTGAAATGAGAAACCCTGTCAAATAGGCAGCTTTTATACATCTCGTGGGTTAACCGTTTCTCGGTTACTACTTTGGAGACCCCTTTCGCCTTCTTTAAAGAAAAGTACTCGCCTCGCTCGTTGCTCGCTGCCGCTCGCTTTTGATCGACCGTCAGAATCGAATACATTTTTGGCCTGATGCACACGGCTTCTAAAATTGTTTTGCCACCAAATTCGTCTTTCATTTACCGATGACTTTTTTATTTTTGGTGCTGTAAAGCGGATGATCGGGCGGGTAATTACTAAAGTCAAATAAATTGCGCTTTTCGTTTAGGTAACCAGTTAAATCGTGTGAGCTTCGCTCGATCTGAACTAATAGAGAATCAGTGTCCGTGTAAAGTAAGCGTACCCCCTCACCAAAAGTTGATTTCAGTTCGTTGTAGTAGAAATCATACATCAACGTTTTTGAGATATCGAGAATACTTACACCGCAATAGATTGGCTTATTTAATTTTGTTTTGCTTCGGTACATCTCCACAAACGAAAGCTCGCACTCCTCAAATGGTACCGTCGATTTATAATTCGGTTTATAAGTTAATTTTTTGTATTTGTCAGCGTCTTGTACGTCCCTCAGTAAATGACCGTCAATTCGATATCTGACATTTTCCATCGTCTTGCCAAAGACCGAGTTATTCATCAATTTGAAAAAGTCTTTCTCAAAATCAGACTTGGCCAATTTGCGCAATTTCGTGTTTTTGTCAATATAGCTTTTCATCCACGGCTTTTGACGAAATTTCAATACCCGGTGAACTTCTTTGATCCACAACCCTAGTTTGAGATATTTTTGCAATGTACGATAGTGAACCACGTATTTTTCTTTGGTGTTGAGAGTAGCCACGAGTTTGTCTACCGAGCTCGCTCCGCTCGCTACTTCGCCATTACCAATTAAATCCTGTTGGTAGCTCGAAAGCCATTCGTTTGGTACCGACATATTTTCGGGTGCGAGTGGAAAGTCATTATGTTTGTCATGGTGACGTTCTGGGTAATCCATAGTAATCTCAAACATGTAACCGTAGTCGCCAGTTGGTCGCAACTCTTGGATGTAATAGTAAGTAAATTTTTCTAAGTCTGTTTCCCTGGTAAATTCCCCTACAGGCAGATATTTGCTCATCGCCCAGCCGTATAAATTATTTGCGTCCAAATACATGATCTGTGACTCTGGCTTATTGGGGTCGTAATCGGGTAGTTCTGGATTATTGGCCTTTGCATATCGCTTTGCACAAAGGCCCGCCATACTGTCTCCGCACGAGCGTATTCTTGCTCGGTTATCCCTCCCTGCATCAGAGAGCTATAGAAAGCGTCTACTGGCGGGAGCCGTCTCTCTTGGAACCGATCAAAGGAGTCTATATACTCATAGGGGTAAATTCCCTTTTCCAAGAGTAAATTTGTGTTTTCTGGAAACCTTTCGCAAAGTAAGTTAAAATCATCGGGTGAACAATTTTTAACCAACCGATCTAAGGAGGCCGCCATGAAATGAGTCTAAAAATCTGAGTTGGCCAAAAGAAAACGAAATGTAATTTTCAGTATTTTCAGCGATCAACTTAATTGATTTCCCGTAAAATTTGTGAGCGCCCTGCATAACCAAGTGCGCATCGTATTTCTCTAAGTTGTGTAAGATCACCGGAATGGGTGTTTGATCGACCACTATTCTTAACTTGAGATTACAACTAGCGTGCGCTGGGCCTCGGTACTTCCCCGTCACGTGACAATGATCTCTAACCTTTCTAAAATTATTGATGGCCTTTTTGCAATCTAAACATATCCATTCTCTGAACTCTTTATCTTTGCCTTCAACTTTAACTATACGACAGAAAGCAATTTTGTCAGCTTTTGTCTCTGGTGTTTTTGGAATATCACACTGGCATTGAGATTCTTTCGCTTTCGCTCGATCTATCAACTTTTCGCAGATCCAACATCTATTACATTTTTCGTAGATTTTTTGTAACTCGGGCGACCAAATCAACGGCTCTTTGCTTTTAACGTTTCGTTAATATTCTCTGTTTCCTGAGAAAGTGACCCTACAAAATCAACAGCCGCGTCTTGACCTCTGTAAGTCTTTTCGCTAGTACAAACTCCATCGCATCTGACGACCGCATATGAGTATCCACAAGGCTTGTGAATCTGTGTTTTGACCGTGTTTGTATCGTTCGGCGGTAATTTTTCTAAAACAGACTCAAAATCGGCGTAAATGACGAAAGGCGCGTCTTGTTTATTTTTGTAATTTTTAAACTTGAGTATATTTTCGCCTTTGACCGGCAACTCGACCGTACATGTGGGAACGTTTAATCCTTGACAATCTTCTTTGTGTCTGGTTAACTTTTCTTCCGTTTGGAAATGCGACATGCAATTGAAACACCAGTGTTTTGGGCCGTCGTGTTTATTGATGTCACCCGTCAACCTAGAAAAATTTTTAATCCAACAGTAGTGATTTTCGTCACCTTTGTTAAAATAAAGTAAATTGATCGGTTCTTCTTGGCGCTTGCTTTTGTAAAGAATGTAAAGACCGTCTTTTTTGGTGTAACCAAACACATTAATCGCCAACTTATTTTGCGATTCGATACGTGGGATCTGAGATATGGGTGTTGGAAAGCTTATGCTTGTAAAATTTAAACCATCTGATTCTGCCCGGTAAGTCGAAGGTCGCTCATCATGTATTTTATATTTTGGATTTGTTTCTAGCTGACTTTTGACGTCGTCTGAATATAACTTTAAAGCTGCCCGCAACGCCCATCGGATATATTCTTGATCTTTATTTTGGACATTTATGATTGCTTTTTTGTCTAACAGTTCCTTAGGCAACGGAATGTAAGAAGAACCCACTGGATTATATTTAACCACGTTGATGTAAAAAGCGACCACTTTGTCAAAGATCCAACCCGAGCCTTTTTGTGTATGGGCCTCCACCTCTTTTATTTGCGCTTCGCGTTGTTCAGTGAGTGCATTTTTAACGTCGGCTTTATTTGCGACTGCATCGTTGTCGCTCGGAAAGGGGAATACGCCAAATTCAACTTTCTCGGGTTTTTCCAATCTAAACTGAACTTTCAGAGCCGTTTGCAATTTGTACGAACCAATTTCTTTTAGTTCTTCCAAAGCTTTTTTCTCGATGACAGTTTTGTAAAAATCAAAAAAGTGTATCAGGTCATATTTAAAGAAACGGGGTATCAATTCCCAATTGCGAAAATTACCCTGAAAGCGCCTGACGTTTCTAATGTCGACTTCCGCAATTTGCTCTGGCTTAGTGTAAGCTTTAATCGCATCAATAAAGTCCTGTTTGACGTATCTGTCTTTGTTTGCAAAAGGAATATTATATTTTTGTACCGTTTTCAACAGCTGCCGATATGACTGACGCGGGAGATATCTAAATTGTTTTTGATCCTTTTTGATAGCGTTTATTAGTTAAAATCGTGTATGATGTTTATTTTTAGGTGCCGGTAATGGGATGTTATACCGCTTGACAAAATCTTCTAAAAACGCCTTCTTAAATCGACTAAAATATTTTAGTATTGGTCTGTGTAGAAGGTTGCTCATGTCTCTATTTATAATTAGGTTTCTAAAATTTTTATCATTTTTTCTATCGACTTGACTTGGCATGTTTTTTGTATATAGGTCATTTATTTAAGGCGGTTGTAAATATAGCGTGTTTTGCTTTGAACAGAGTCAAAGTCACGAGTTCAGACCGGAAAAGCAAGGGGAAATCCCTTTTTGTTTGTGAGTGATTGCTGGTACAGGTCGGTGCCAGTCACGAGTTCAGATCGGGCAAGTCTCGACTTGTTTGTGAGTGATTGCCAGTCACGAATTGTTTACAGCTGGGGTCAAAAGTTCAAGGTCAGTGAAGTGGAAATCCCCGGCGCTAGTCACGAGTTATTTACAGCGAGCAAAGCGAGCGGCGCCGGTGTCAAAAGGTGAGCGAGCGTAGCGAGCACGACCGGAGGGAGTACGACCGGAGGGAATACTGAGTGTGGTGGGTGAAAGGGGGTTTTTGCTCAAATAATGTATATTTCACCCCGGTGTTTTGGGGCTTATTTTTGGGTCGATGAGGTACCCAGGGGTTTTGGTAAAATCTGAAGTTCCAGATTTTTAGGGGATTTCCCCGATTTTTTGAGTCGATGTACTACCCAGGGGTTTTTGCTGAAAACGGTGAAAAGGGGCGTGTGGTCCAGAACTGTCCCTTCCCTACTACTGACGCCCATCGTCATTTTGAAAATTGATGCCTACAATCCATTGCAAAATTGAGCGATTTTAAAGGCCCTGTTTGGTCCAAGCTGACGGTCCAGCAGGTAGATTCCATCCTCCTTGTATACAAACCGTCCTGTCCACATACCACGAAATGCTCTGATAGCAGAGACTTTGACAGCCTACAGATCGTGATTCCGTCTGGGCAGTCAATTTTGGACCTATTTACTGGCCTGCAACCTCTGTGGCTGGAGTAAAGTGTGAATTAGCTACTAAGTTGAAGCCCAGTTCCCAACTTGAAATAAAAAATTCACAGAGCAAGACTGGTGACGACATTTCTCTTGTGTCATGGGTGAACGTTGGTGGTTTGTTTTATGGCACATTAGGCCCTCAAACGTTTCCTAGGCCCTTGATTTTTTTGTAAGCCCCACCCACAGCTCCTACCGTAGTACTATAGTTGGGTCCTGCACAATGTTTTGTGCGTCTGTGTGTAAAAGGACTGAGCCCAACAGCCTGTCACCGGTCAGGTCGATTCACCAATTCGAAACAAACGATGTGAACGACGGAAGGTTGGCCGCTTTAAACAGGACCAAATGAATCCGGGCTCCCGAAAATTAAGACCAATAAGAAGACTGGACTGATGTCAGAGGAGAAATTCGGTGCGAACTCCTTGCCTCCCTAGTAGCGCTGCGATCAGTGAAGTTTCAGAGTGCGCCCGGGTTTACGTGCGTGTTCTAACACAAAATTTAATTCATCCGTTTAATTGAAAGAGAGTTGCGACAGGAGAGTCTTAACTGTTGGAACCAAAATGGTTGATCACGCGACAGTGTACATGGACAGTTACCACACATAATAAACAGTTATTTGGCCCCTTAAGTTGGCGCTACTCTATACATCTCTGGCATGAAGTAAACTGGAGCTCGTTGGCTCATGTGCCACTCACGTACAAGAAGGTGTACCTAAAACATCAAAGTAGGCCTTATGTATTTTCTCTATTCCCGAATCGAATAATGAATCCAAAAGGTGTTAGAGGGACCCATGTTCCCTTGTCTTCCTACTTGCTGTCTCTCATAACATTCTTTTCTTCCAAATGCATTTCTCAGACTAGCCACCGCAGCCAATGCCATCTCTGTACCTATCGCACTACTTTGCGGCAGCAGCGGCGCACAAATGTCGCCTAGGTGGAAAGGCAAGTCGTATAACCCTAATGACACAGCACAGGCGCGGAGCTTAGCAGCACCAACAGCTTCTAATGACACCCCTGGCTCCAATATAAAACCACATCGTAAAAAAGGAAGGAAATAAAAAAATACATTGTTGTCTGCATTCTTGATTTCGACACGTCGTAAGAATCGATCAGTTTAAAGAGACAAATTGGTCTACGACCCCTGCCAGCCCTTGCCTGGTCCCGATTGTGGTAACTTGACAAAACGAAGTTACAGAAAAGGTCGGATAGTTTCATGCTTCCTTGGTGAATGAACAGCGTTTGGTGATTTATATGTTGCGTCAAATCTTATAGTTCCTGATTATTTGGAAATACTGTCGTGAAGTCACATTTGCGGGATTGTAAATAAACTGCTATGGAGCGCTATAGGGAAACCAAGAAGAGACAACCCACACTCCTCCGACTGGCAGTAGAGCCAGTCGTACTCATTTGGTTACCAAGAGATCAAAATTTGTCTGCTTTTTAAAACTGTGTCATTTAAAAACGATGCACATTATTTCAAGGCTACACCAGCGTACATAATTAAGCAATGTCATCGACTGCAGCCCATGCATAGGCTAGTCTTGATCAAGACGTTGCTGTGTTGTTGATATTCGAGAGGGCGCTCACAAGACAAATAGCTGAAACGCACGAACAACAACTAGCCACATCTGCAACAACGTCTATAAGAGGAAGTTGGTTAAACCCCCCGGAGAAACTCACTGCGCATGCGTTACTTAAGGCGCTGCCCATTTTCTGTTCACGCACGCGCATACACGTTGAACAGCCGCGATGAAGTTGCACAATAGTCTGGTACAATCCTGCATGGCACTGGTCGTACGTGAAAAGAGAGAGCAGCACCGTTGAAAAACATGCCGAATATTGCGTGAAAATGATATTTATTGACTGTGTCGTGTGTCTGTATTTTAGTGTGTTTATTGTTTGCATTTGGCAATGTTAATTCATATGAAAGTACTGGTCCATGGAATAATAATTTTTATTTTTACCCCAGTGGTTGTCCATAGTCAGTATTAAACATCTCAACCTGGATGGCCATTCCCCAAGCTTTTTATCAAATGTTTTGAAACTTGTATGAATGACTGGAAAAACTCACAAAGGCGTGAATTTATTTTGACTGAGATTTTTTTCTGTATGCAAGAAAGGTTAAAACTACCCAGACCCAGAAACAACCTTGGAGTTTTTTTCAGCAGATTCATTTGTAAGTAGCCAGTGATAGGCCTACCAGATTGTTATTTTGAAGGACTGTCCTCTGGGTTGGTTTCAGCTAAACTGGAATTAATACGAGGGTGTGACAAACTAAACTGAAAAGCGCATGGGATAAACGAAGTTCTTGCATGGTCACGTTTCCTGTTTATGCAGAAACCTGAAATGTTTATATAGCCACATTGTATAGTTGTGGTTAAACCAGTCAGATTCCATATGCGTGCGTAAACGGTTTGTGGTGGACCACGCATTTTTTCTATTCTGAGAAGGAAACGCAAGAATTTTGATCACGTCATCTTTTCCTTTTTTAGTCTGCCGCATTGAAAAAGCCTTTTGTAAACGGAAGTCTTGCTTATTACCCCGAGTTACAAGTTTCGTAGGCATTGTATGATTAGGTTTGGGGTCCTATGCTTCGCCTAAGGCATAAAAGTAGTGCTGGGTCAAACCTCTTGTTGATATTGAGCCGCTTTTGTGCACCAAGCTTTCATTTTTCTACAGCTTGCTTGAAACATTATCAAAATCGAAAATTCCAAAGTAGACGCTAATACTTAAAACAATTTTTCATCGGTCATATGTCGGTGTTGTGAGGAGTTTGGAACACCACGAAACGTTTACATGTATTGGAGTAAGCCTCGAATTTTTCTCGGGCTCTATATACACAAATAAATAGTCAAATATTTAACCGTGGCAGGATCAAAGTGAGTAACTCTCTTGTGCGGACAAAAGTTGACACTGTATAGCACGTCCTGGAATTTACAGTGACCGTTGTCACAAAGTGTTACAAAGTTTTAAGCTGTAAAACTGTTCACAGTGAGTCAGCCTTTTTTCAGTGTGTTTCCTGGGTTCTTGGGCAGTAATTGGGAAATTCTCCCTTGGCTTATTGATTGTGGGTTCTTGCTAAGCCTTATAGACGCCACGAAAAGTTTGGATGACGTCAGCACGCTCGTATTCTGGCGTCTCATAAAATGCACCTGCAGAGAAGATGTCACATTTCAGGTTCATTTAGTGTTACCCACAACCGAGAGAAACCACCAAAGCCATGTTGTTGCTGAAGACCGTGCAGATGATGTCGCTGTCATTTGGGTAATTGAAGAATACAAGTACAGAGGACAGTACCAAATTAGCGATGTACATACACTTTTCTTAACTTAGCCATTCAGTTGTATTTACATGTACCGTTGGATGTACTTCCATAATGTGATAAATTGCTTGAAATGCAAACTGCTGCAAACTGATTGCTGACTAAACTGACCTAAAATACAAATCGCAAAATGATATGGAGGGACTGACGTTTCGATTTCTAGTAGAATCTTTCTCAAAGGCAAAACAATGTGATAAAATACATTTACGGTTTACAACGTGCGAGTTTTGTTGCCTTTGGAAACCGTTGGGATTTTTCAAAAAGAGGCACCGTGGAGACAAACATCAGCCATAGAACAGAACAGAATAAACGTTACAAAAAAATGGAGTTACGTTTGAGTCTCAAGTACGAGATCGGGTAGTTCAAGTAATTCCTACAATGCCGTCTATGACGACCCCACCGACTCACCAATTACCGGGCGGTAACGGATGAAATCTCACAACTTGCACTATAGTTAACGAGTTCCAGAATTCACTTGACATGTTCGAATCTGTATTTTGGTACATCTAAAAATAACAGGAAGCCTCGGGGATAACAGCTTATATTCCCCGGGTATATTTCCGGCTAATTTCTTGGATTTGACTTTCATTCTAATGATACGTAAACCGCAATGTTGTTTTTCTTGATAGTAAATTACAGTAAACTCTGTTGTTCGAAGTCAGAGCATTAAAATCTTTAGCTATAATCACAGTCTTGTTTGAATCAACAGACAGATGTATGTGTTCTGGTATATTCCATCATTAGGAATAGAGCCTTCCTGCACCTTTTGGTGTAAAGTGGCGGAAATCAGGGGGATGGGAGTATGCATATCTCCCCACTTTTTCACTGGAGGCCAGGGATGATGAGAAAAAAAATCAAGCCAATTTTGAGGAATTTTTCAGATGTTACAACCTCAATGTATTCATTAGCTCTGAAAAGGGAGAAAATGAAGGATGAAAGAAAATCCTATAAATAGGACCTGACGCTGTTTTGAGATGAGGGTCAGGGGTGGAAGTATGTTAAAGATGTACACATTAATCATGAACAATGCCCCTATTTGCCATATCTTGTCAGCACCCCCACTCCGGCTTTTCAAATTTTCATGGCTAAGCAATTTTTGGATTTACGTCATTACGTCAGCATAAATTTACGTCAATGTCCATGTTGTTTGTATGGAACTATACGCGCGCTTTATCCGAGGCTTAATTTGGGCTTTCGGGAGACACGCTGCTACACTAAGAAAATTATTCCAAAAAGTTAAACCTTTTCTGGGAAAAGATGTCCGGGTGTCGGGTTCTCTCCCGGAAACCGCGATCACGCTGGTCAACGTGGCCCAAGGAGGGGACCAGATTGGTCAACTCTGAGGTGTCCACGTCTCCCCTTGGAATGTCGTCCACCATGGCACTTTTTAATTGGCTAGTTCCAAATTACCTCATTTGTCTTAATTTTTGGGCCAATCGCAAGAGCTACTAGCACCTGTGCGAACGCGTGATTCGGTAGGACTATTTAACCCCCCTCTCGTGGCTGTCTTCAGAGCGTACTAAGACCTAGGTGCGAGTTCTATCCGAAAGTGCCCCCTGCACTTTTTTTTTGCCGTCCAGTTAGGAAGGAGAGCCGACTCCACAAAAGCGACTTTCTGTCACGTTCCTAACGTTCTCGCATCATTTTGCCGCGTGCTCTGTCGATACAGGTAAGCCGATACTTTCTTATTTTTGTATGAACCATGTAGCTCTCTTTTTTATATGATATGATTGTGTGACCACATTGAGATTTGTCTTGCCCACTGATGATAATGTTATACTTCCCACACTCCACGGGCAATGATGTAATCACTTGTGTTTCATTATGTTTCTCGCCAAGTATGCCACGTCCTATTGAGCAACAATGTAAATATAAATGGTTCTATACTCTATTACTCCTTGTACCGCTCCTGTAATTTAGCCAATATTCCCTTTATTGCTTTACTGGATGCATTGACACTGATAGACTTCTTTTGAACGTTGTTCACTTACTACATCACATTTTATTGCGTGGCTTCAGTACCGAATGCTAAGTTAAATCGGTCACATAAATTTCCGAATAGCCTTTTGACGATTTTGCATTCCTTGCTAAGCTACTCTTTACTCGCCTACTTTGAGTGCCTCTTGTTTTCACATTTTGCCCTGCCGCTTATTTAATTTTTTTGATGGATTGCTATTTTTGCTGTGTTGCCTCACCGAATTGAGGACTGGTATATTTTTAGACTAGTGTTCATTCCTTTTTTTTTTTGGGTACGCTTCCACGAACATGGATCAAAATTCTGTACGTAGATGACCTTGAGCAATCTGCACACACATGTACACTGCCAGCGTGTCTAAAATACCCAGTGCATGTCCGCACGACACAATAGCCACACAATGTAGATAATAATCTTTTAATCCAATGTTTAACTTGCTCTGTAGATAGTCGTATAGTTCACATTTACATGTAACTGAAGGTCATGACCACTTGCCTTACTGCTCCCACATGCCATTCGAATGAATTAGCCAGTGTACACTTTTACTGTTTGGCCCAGATCACGTTTCGTGTTCTGCAGATAAACATGAGTTTATGCATGTATATGACCTTTGCACCGTTTAGTTTCCCCATTCCGATATTTCAAGTGTAAAATGTTCTGGGTGGACATCCAAAACTTCTTATCGCCATTGTTGTTGATATTTTTTATGCGAACACAGTTAGTTTAGATGCTATGTCTGATTGTGTTTTGATTTAATACCATACATATGTCAGTTGGTCCTACAAATATCTGAGAGCGTACTAAGACCTAGGTGCGAGTTCTATCCGAAAGTGCCCCCTGCACTTTTTTTGCCGTCCAGTTAGGAAGGAGAGCCGACTCCACAAAAGCGACTTTCCGTCACGTTCCTAACGTTCTCGCATCATTTAGCCGCGTGCTCTGTCGATACAGAGTACGAAGTCCCCAGGTCACGCTTCGGAGAGCCGACCCGGTTCGCCTCTCCACCCGGCCCGCTTTTCACCCCCTTTTCCTGTTTGGGAACGCCCTTGGGAACGCCACGTCACCTACCCCCCAGACTCGCGGAGACTCGCCCGGTACTGCAGACATTGGCCACCCAAGCAAGATCAAGTCCTGGAAAGAAGAACCAGCTAAGCCCTTCCCTTTGTTTGACATTGTATAATTTATTATACCTTGTAAACCACACATGACTGTATTTGATATTTTTTTTGTTCCTTGTGTACATACTCCTGTGAGTTTCGCCGTATAATTTTTCCACCCGAAATCTTTCAGACTCTTTCCCAAGTTTGCCAGCAGTTGTTGCAGATCCCTTTGTTCACTTTTTTTTCTCTCAGTTGTGACTCTTTTTTTGGAGCCGTTTCTTTTGTGTGTGCTGGTTCAAATTTGCCCGTTCTTCTTATCTCTTTTCACTGGAGTATTACGCATTGAAAGTTGACATGAATTGTGTAACCGTTTTGCTTGATATCTTTGTATATGAATCACATAAGGTGTGCAAATAACAATACTTGTGCCAAGAATGAGGACCAACTGAACTCCTGCTATCTGCGTGATTTTTCTTCCTTGTGAGCAAATTTCCGACTTTTTATCGAACCGGCATAGACCCTCAGACAATACTTGAGGTAAACCTGTGACATATTGCTTTCAGAACCCTTATTCAGGGCTTAGAAAAGAGGTATCGTCAATATTTGTAGATGGGCACAACCTGAACTCCTTCGATCTGGTCCTTGCCCCATACAGAGGTGTTTTAGTTAAAAAATGCTCTACCTTTAACGTATAAATTATTTAGTTATCACTTGATTCTTCTGAAGAAAAGAGAAAAACATGGACAGCTCCTATATTGCACCAAGACCGATGGCAGACATCTTTAGAGGTCTCCCAGAAAACGAACCCTAGCAGTGGCGTATCCAGGGGGGGGCACGTGCACGTCCCCCCCCCAAAAAAAAATTCCCGGTACCGCGCCACTGAAAAAAGGGGGGAATAGATATTGAACAAGGCTAACAAAAACTTGCCCCCCCAAACACCCACACGACTGAAAGCTGGTGCCTCCCCCATAAGATACTGGTGCCCCTGCGTGCCCCCCCCCAGTAAAATCCTAGCTACACCACTGAGCTGTAGCAACCTCATACGGGCTACTCAGTCAACAGACATCAGTGATTGTGATCCCAAATCCAAACAACAAAGGGCTCGAGAGGAACGGTCGATTGCTTCACTGAAAGAGCGCACAGTGATCAATGGTGTGACGTCAGCGGAGGATGAAAATCCTAAATAAATACTGATGAGACATTATCATCACATCATTTCCTGGAAAAATGACGCACGAAGTCAATTGCAACAATAGGCTGTTGTGGAAATCAACGACACGAGTCCCTATAAATACGAGTGGGAACTTCGTTCAGCCTCAATGCAACTTTGTCTTCGGAGTCTGTTTACTTTACAACAAAACGCGTCACTATAAAGTGTGTGCGAAATTGGCAAGTTTATTTTGAGAAGTTTGGATCTTTCTTTGGGCTAATAAACAGTTTTTTGTTGCGATCTAGTCTGTTTCTCACCCGGTACTACCAGAAGATGTCTAGAATGATGCAGCTGTGCTTGTCAGCTGTCCTGCTGGCTTTGTGTGTGGACGCAATGCCACCATTCAGGAATGTGAACACAGGTAAGAATGACCAATAATTCCTGACTGACTCCTATGAGGTCAATTCACGATGTGTTAAGTCGCTTCAACTTCACTTTTTGCGAGTGGGATGCTTTAGCAAGAAAAAAAAAACTAGCCTGTTTGAGGTAAAGTGAATGGTTTAAAAAGTTGAGAATAAAATCAAAGCAGATTCCCAGATTCTACTAGTTCTGTATTTGAAAAAAATCAAGTATAACTCTTACTTTTCCCCCAGAAAATCATGACTATCGTGTGGTGTGTTACTTCACCAACTGGGCACAGTACCGGCCAGGGTCGGCTCGGTTTGTCGCCGCCAACATGGACCCCAGTCTCTGCACCCACATCATTTTCGCCTTCGCCAAACTCAGCGACTCCAGCACCAACCGTCTAGAGCCGTACGAATGGAACGACGAGTCCACGGACTACATGGTCGGCAACTACGAAGCCGTGAACAACCTGAAGCAGACCAACCCGGCGCTGAAAACGCTGCTGGCGGTGGGCGGTTGGTCCCACGGGGTAGCATATTTCACCTACATGGCCGAGACGGCCGAACGACGGCAGGTGTTCATTCAAGATGCCATTCAGTTTCTCCGGCAGAGGAACTTCGACGGACTAGATCTGGATTGGGAGTTTCCCGGGGCGATCAACAGAGGTAGTCCGGCTATCGACAAGCAACGATTTACGCTACTTGTTCAGGTTCGTGGCCCTCAGAGCTAAAGCAATACATATTTCCAAACATTTTGATGCAGCGTTCCAAGTTTTTGCCTTTATTTCAGCATTTATTTCACATCTGCTAAACTTCTGAAGACGACAAAACACAAAGTTTGTAATCACTTGTACTTTTGTTATATTTTTCACTAAACAGGAACTCCGCGCAGCGTTTGAAGAGGAGGCAGCGCAGACGGGGAGAGAACGCCTCCTGCTCTCATCGGCTTGTGCGGCCGGTCCCTCGTACATCGCAAACGGCTATGAAATTTCTGCTATTTCAAGGTGAGCTTTCCCCAAGTTATTTTCTACTTAGAAAATTTTACTTAAAGAAGGTTGAAGGTATAGTCAGGGCCTTTAAGTTTGATAGACGCGTATGGGTTCGTGTCGACGTTATGGGGATGCACGGTGAGCAGTAAAAGTGTTACCAGACGTTGAAAAAGCGGGGAGGGGGTACCTTACCCAAAATGTAGATTGTTTCTTTAATGAAACTTGTACGCTCTGATCTGTAATCGCATTGTTGTTTTTTATCTGATCACCTTTTTCCGTCTGCACATTCTCTTGTTTCGTATTCATTCGTGTCTTGTTCCTCGTGCAAAAGAAGGTCCTTCAGGGGCTCTAACTTGTTCTCGCATGTTTTGCTATTAAATTGACCCTACCCAGTTCTTTCGATTTCATCAACTTGATGGCCTACGACTTGCACGGCTCCTGGGAAACCACTACTGGTCACCACACAGCCTTGTACCCAGGTGATTCAGATGTCGGGAACAACCTGCTCCTCACCGTGGTACGTCTTGAACAAGTTGCTTAGCCAATCAATTTTAGCTACCAGTCCATTGTCAATGTAATGATTTTACTTTGACTTTATCATTAATAATGTGCTAAAAAATTAGTACACTCAAAAGGGAGATATAATTTTCTGTTATGTCAACTGTTTTTGTGGCCAAAAATGCTTCGATTAGAGTTTTTAACAGTGGACGTTTAATAATACAGTGTACATAGGTTTTTCACGTGATGTCAGTTGATGGGCAAAGACATCAGGTCAGCGATCGTTCCACATCCGCGGCGGCGTACGCATTTCCGAATCAACGTCTTTCTTTTGGCAATAGAGCCTGAAAGTTGACCCCTCATGGCGCGCTTTCTGAACACTCGGATAGGAAAAATAACGTGCAAAGATTTTAGAATTTGTAATATTTCTTTCGTTTTTTTAGTTACTTCTTACAAAATCCAACTTGGAAAAAAGGCTTTGGAAAATATTTGCTAGTATATCACTTTTTAGAAACTGAAAAATTAACTCGCATAAAAGAGAAATATCCTGCCAAAAATTTACCCATCGCACCGAAAATCTACTATGAAGAACAGTCCAATGCGGCGATCTCGTACGCAGATTAACATTTACGGTTTGAAATTTTATGGAAGTCTGTCGGTAAAAGCCGAAATAGAAACACCAAAATATTTTACAGCCTTTTTTAATTTATAAGGTAATAAACTCAAAGCAACAATCTATTTTTACGAAAGATTTTACTATTTATTTAACCTTTGCGGACAACAACTGCCTTACGTTAAATCAACGGAATCTGGAACCCATCGACTGCAGTTAGGTAAATCTTTTCAGCGTTTTACAATTTCGTTTTCACGTGTGTAATGGGAGTGAAAGCAAATGTGCAAGGAGACCCAGGTACAATATCGCTGGAATGAAGGTCGTTGATGGAATTCATTTTTTTACCCATCTCCAGGTGACTTTCACTAAATATTAGTTGAGGAAGACAAAGGTAAAATTCCAACATGAGTGTTTCATGGCGTGGTTTCAGTTAGGAATTATTTTTCCAAAAATTATCGAACGTGATTGGACGGCCGAATGTAAAAACCCCACAGGCGGACCGCGCGAGTATTCCAGAAGCTCGCTGCATGACCTTTACTTCCAGGCTTTATTGCATGCACCCCAGAATCCTGATTGCACATCTTTCCATGTACATCTGAGTATACTGAACGCTGACAATCAAAAATCACTTGACTGAAAAATCTCTACTGGGAGGATCCTCCACTAGATAAAGCGTCATACGGTGAGAGGGAATTGACGAGGTTACACTCCCTGAATCGTGTCACAAATTATCTGTCCATCTCTCCCGACACACCCTGTCACATTCAGGAAAGAATAATCTGCCCTTCAGCAGAGATACCCTGTTTCAAAGCTGCATTTGGTAAGGGTGTAAGGCTCAGTCTCAGTTAATTTCAATCTTTTCTTTTCTCACCAGTCCAATGCTGTTGATATTTGGCTAGAGGGAGGAACACCGCCCTCCAAGCTTGTTCTGGGTATGGGTCTTTACGGCCGCTCGTTCACATTGAGGGGGCAGCAGACGGGCATTGGCGCTCCCGTTAGCGGACCGGGTACTCCAGGAGCTTCAACACGAGAAGATGGCTTCCTATCTTATTATGAGGTAATGAAAAACAAACAAATAAATAAACAAACAAACAAACAACCCAACAAACAACCCAACAAACAAACAAACACCCCAACACCCCAACAAACAACCCAACAACCCCAACAAACAAACAAACAAACAACCCAACAAACAAACAAACAAACACCCCAACAAACACCTGAACAAACAAACACCCCCACCACCCTCCCCCGGAAAAAAAAACACAATGGGAAAAGCAAGCACCAAAACACCCTAAAAAAAAAAGGAACACCCCCATACACACACAAAACCAAAATTTGCTAAGTCTAATTTAACAAAGTGCTCCATTTGGCAATGAATGTAGAAACAATGAGGGTTCACTAAAAAAACTCTAATCATTGTTTGTGATTTTATTTTTAAAACCTGTCCCAGATTTGCAACAAACTCCAAGATGGCCAGCTGACACGGGTATGGGATGAGAGGCGCCGGGTTCCTTATGCTTTCCATGGTAACCAATGGGTTGGTTATGACGATAAAAGGAGCATACGTGTCAAAGTAGGTACAAACACACGTGAATGTACATGTATGTACCAGTCTAATAATAGTGTTACTGAGGAGGGCACCCTTGGCATGCAGAAGTAGGCCTATTAAAATTATTATGATTATGTTATTATGGTTGTTGAATACAGACCTTTTTTCTTTTTTTCAAAGGTTGACTTTTTGAAGGAGAAAGGCTTGGGTGGCGCCATGGTGTGGGCCATTGATTTAGACGATTTCAACGGGGACTGCGGCGAGACTTGGCCGCTGATGAAAGCCATCAACCGTAGGCTTGCATTTGGTAGGTCTACATACATGTACATCCCTGCACAGTGCATGTAGACAGAACTGGTTTGCAATATTGGGGAGGTCCATTACATACATGCTACCGTCTGTATTCTTTCTGGTGCAGTAGTGCCATTCTGCCTAATAAATATGCTAGGCAGAATACAAATTGACTAAAATTCTTCGTTAAATCAGCCCAAACAGTAAAATTGTGTAAAAGTTTTATGTGCCAAATGTAATCACATGTGCCGATTAGACTGGTTCTGTATATTTATTTCTTTTTATCCTACTTTTCTTGATTAGTGTCCTTCAGTTGTGTATTTTACTTAATTTGCTTCGAACCTGCAAACAGATGCCACCTCTTCACCAGCCACCGATGAGCTGGTCACTGACCCACCAGCCACGGACGCGCCAGCTACCAACGCCCCGGCCACCAACGTACCGGCCACCGAGATATCGGCTACCGACACACCGGCCACCGACGCAAGAATCACCGATGCACTGGCCACCAACGCACTGTCCACAGACGCCCCAGCCACTAACGCATCCTCACGAACCCACTCACCAGATGCCGGTACCTTCACGTGTCGGGATAAGCCCAATGGATATTACGCAGATCCCAACAGTTGCAGGATGTACTACATCTGCAACCAAGGAGTTGCAAGCTATCTTCCGTGTGGTACAGGCTTGTACTTCGACCCCCAAACGTATACTTGCAACTATCCCGGAAACGTCCAGTGCAACGCCCCAGACACCCCCCTGTTCTGCGATGACCGAGCCGACGGTCATTACGCTGACCCAGCGGACTGCAGTAAATTCTACCAATGCGCAAACGGTTTCACATATCTAACGTCCTGCCAGGATGGTCTCTTGTGGAATTCCCACATTAACTCATGTGACTGGCCTCGTAATGTCAAGTGCGACCGGAATGAAGTCTTCTCGTGTGACGGACGAGAGCACGGTTATTACGGGGATCCCTCTGACTGTGCCGGTTACTACCACTGCGCCGGTGGCAAGACGTACCGGTTCAGTTGTGGAGACCTGTACTGGAATGGGCAAGTTGGTGGATGTGATTATCCAAGCAATGTTCAATGTACTGTATAGTACAATAAATTACATGTACTGCCTGTAGAGCACTTTATAGAATTAGAATGACTGCCATTAGCAAACGACACTGCCCTAAATCGTAATGTTATTTTGTCTTCATTTTCCACAAGCTGGACATGTAACAAAACGCGTACGAGTAGTTTCCTATTCACTCGTGTCATGTAGATTTTAGCATTGCTATAATTCCAATTTATGAAATACTGCAAAAGATTAATGAAATGTTTCGGGTCTTTTTACGAAAAGTGTTGTCATGATGCATGGAACATATCTTCTAGACAATTTTCAGATAAGTCTTCATGTTTCAGTTTCTAACAATGCTTCTGTTGCAATTATGCACACAAAATAATTATATAAGTGCAGTGTTTTTTAAGTAGAAGGCTTATTATTAGTCTTAATATCCTTTCAATCTATTATTTTGTTGAAGGACCTTTTATTCAAAATGCTTAACCTTGCGTCTTTATTATAAACACAACTGTCTATTAGAGGTGATCAATGTTCCTAACTCAGTTTATCAAAATGTGTAAGTAGTGGGGGGGACTATCCAGCACACTTTGACCTTTGACCTAGAAAAGGGAAAAGGTCATAAATATGCATAAGTATAATAATAATATGATATTGATATGAATAGGAATGAGGTGTAGGGTGAAAAATTAGAGCACAGAATGACCTTAAGCAAGGGATAGGCATAGGATAAGGTCAGAAAGTAAAAAAAAATATGAAGTTTTTCATTTTCATTGCTCACATCTCATTGGTAATCTCATTGGACTGTGTAGGCTTGGCGTTTTCTTCCCTCTGCAATAAAAAGACCAATTGAAAAATATGAAGTTTGTTTTGAACAATAAAAATAGAAGATCCGTTTGAGCAATGAAAAGAATATATTTTAACAATGAAAAGATCAATTTAAACCTCAAAAAATTTGAACAATAAAAAGAAAAATTTGGACAATGAAAAGAGTAATAAAACGAGTAATGCATAGAGTAGTTTGAGCGATAAAAAGACCAATTTGAATAATAAAACAATGAAAAAAATAAACAATGAAATATGCAAATCAGAAGTATTAAATACGTGTATATTTAGGATATATGGAACGCTTTCACTTGTTTCATGTCATTTAAAGGTCATCCTTCGCAGAGTCAACATGAATGGTATTTATACTGCCAAGCCATATGCTTGTCACCAGTGTGACAAATGCTTCGGACGGAAGTTTAATCTAGAGAAGCACATCATTACGGGTAACCTCCACTAGAAACTCCTCTGAGAAAACTGCTTTTCTAACTGCCTTGTGGTCGGCCCTTTTATCTGTTGTAATCCTTCATCTAAACAGTGACTGTGTGACCCCCAAGAGTTTTACGACCACAGCTCCACATTGGGCAGATACTTGGACAGTGCTGTGTATGTTCCTCTTCCATTCATAGAATGGGGGTGTGCTTATCAGTGATTGTGTAGGGAGAAGGCATTACAGTGTTTGTGGGGGAGGAAAAGTCAAGAGGAATATTCTGGCGAAAACCCACAAAATCAGGTTAAGTCTAAAAACCCAATCCACGTGTCCCAGGCAGGATCAAACCCAGGTCACAGCGGTGTTTTTAACACCGGCACAGGTTGACCTTGACTGTAGAGGGTGAATATTGGAGATATGAATATGAACATAGTGGGTTAAAAACTTTTGGTACAATTTGGCCTTGCTGATAATAAAAAAATAGTGGATGAGTCATACAGTGTGTGATGGTATACGGACTGGCCCACCAGGTAATCCTAAGGGGTAATAAGGAGTAGGAAGCGATAATCCCTACACAATAGACAGCTCGTGCCGCCGGTTAATGAGAGAGATAATCTCTAGATAATAGACTGTACGTAGTGGCTGAGCTGTGTCGGCGGACTATTGTGTTAATGATTACATTGTGTACGTTGGAAGTGAGCGTTGGTCTGACTTAACCCAGGAAGAGAGGGCGCCCACATGCTAGCGGTCTCTGGGTTTGGCTTACTATGGCTACCGAGATGAGATTTGAGCAATGAAAATGAAAAATATGAAGTTTTTCATTTTCATTGCTCACATCTCATTGGTAATCTCATTGGACTGTGTAGGCTTGGCGTTTTCTTCCCTTTGCAATAAAAAGACCAATTGAAAAATATGAAGTTTGTTTTGAACAATAAAAATAGAAGATCCGTTTTAGCAATGAAAAGAATATATTTTAACAATGAAAAGATCAATTTACACCTCAAAAAAAAATTTGAACGATAAAAAGAAAAATTTGAACAATGAAAAGAGTAAAAGAGTAATAAAACGAGTAAACAAGCAATGCATAGAGTGGTTTGAGCGATAAAAAGACCAATTTGAACAATAAAACAATGAAAAAATAAACAATGAAATATGCAAATCAGAAGTAGTAAATACGTGTATATTTAGGATATATGGAACGCTTTCACTTGTTTCGTGTCATTTAAAGGTCATCCTTCGCAGAGTCAACATGAATGGTATTTATACTGCCAAGCCATATGCTTGTCACTAGTGTGACAAATGCTTTGGACGGAAGTTTAATCTAGATAGGCACAGAAAATATCCACGTTGAGGAGGAATCAGGCATGAATGAAGCTGACGAAAACTCGGACTCTGTTGAGGAGGTCGATGACGAAACCTCAGATGAAGACAGTTCAGATTTGGAAGACAATGCCGCCTACCAAGATTGGCTGGCTGAAGCTAGAGAAACACATAGGGAGATGAGGGATGAAAAATATGACAAGTACGTCAACGAAGGCATGGATGAAGATCAAGCCAGGCAGAAGGCAAACAGAAAGACCCTCTGGGCCGTCAAACAAGACTTTTTCGACAACTATAAGGAGTTCCTGTCAAGTTACCTATATTTGAGGGAAAATGAAACTCACAAGGACATTGTGGATGATCTCGATGGAAAACTTGATAAAGGCATGGACGTCAACAAAGCCTTGAATAGAGTTTTGCCTAAACATGCTGAAAAATTTGCCGGACTGTTTCATGACGAAGAGGAGCATGCCTAAAAGATAGCAGTCTGTAGAGACAAATTGCTCCAAAAATAATGAATACATGTAATAACTCTGATTTCAAAGTTAACAAACTTCCGGTAATCACCCTTGTAGTAATTCTTAAAATTACTAAGATAATTATTGTAAAAAATCAATGATGAACAACGGGAAATAAAACGGTACCAGTACAAACCTTCCAGAAACCAATATGTGAAGTCCATTGAATTTGTTTTGTGTTATACTTATCGGTATGACTATCGAATGATAATTTTCAGGTCGGATATTGGCCGGAACTTCTGCACAATATTCCACAGCACGACGAATACATTTACCCCTTTGCTACGTATTAAAAATCCCAACTGACGTCATGCCACCCCCAGAATTCTTAATTTTATATAATGCTGTATTTTACATTTAGGTTCCGCAATAACGAACAACAGTAACGCTCCGCTCTGACTGAATTTGTGAAACGTATACATGTACAGGGTAACGAGACGTAAAACACTCTAGTTCAAAGGATTAAAAATTCAGATAGGGACAATATCGTATCGATCGAATCTCGGTAGCCATAGTAAGCCAAACCCAAAGACCGCTGGCATGTGGGCGCCCTCTCTCCCTGGGTTAAGTCAGACCAACGCTCACTTCCAACGTACACAATGTAATCATTAACACAATAGTCCGCCGACACAGCTCAGCCACTACGTACAGTCTACTATCTAGAGATTATCTCTCTCATTAACCGGCGGCACGAGCTGTCTATTGTGTAGGGATTATCGCTTCCTACTCCTTATTACCCCTTAGGATTGCCTGGTGGGCCAGTCCGTATACCATCACACACTGTATGACTCATCCACTATTTTTTATTATCAGCAAGGTCAAATTGTACCAAAAGTTTTTAACCCACTATGTTCATATTCATATCTCGAATATTCACCCTCTACAGTCAATGTCAACCTGTGCCAGACTTTCTGACCTTATCCCATGCCTATCCCTTACCCAAGGTCATTCTGTGCTCTAATTTTTCACCCTACACCTCATTCCTATTCATACCAATATCTTATTATTATACTTATGCATATTTATGACCTTTTCCCTTTTCTAGGTCAAAGGTCAAAGTGTGCTGGATAGTCCCCCCACTACTTGTGTACTCTCTTCGAGCAGTTAAAGTTGTGTACACACTGCAGGAAAAGTTTGTTAGATAAAAAAGAATGACTCACAGGCTGAAGATGGACGATACTGTTTCTCGACTTATGGTAATACATTATGGTATCTTCTATCGTCGCAAAATAAGTCAGCTGTTTTTCTGATTTGGCTCACAGTTTGATGTGAATGAGTGGCATAAATCAGTCCCGAAAATCGGGTTAGGCTTTGTGGAATTGTGGGGGGACGGCCATGGAAATTTGAAAAGCGGGGGGGGGAGTGCTAACACCAGATGACCCTACATGTATATACAGGGGAAGATGTTCATGATACAGATATAAGATGGATCCCGTTCCTTTTTTTTTTTTTATTGTTCCTACTGTGAGTGCTACTGAATACATTTTAGTAATTGAGAAGTTCGAAAAACTCTTCACAACTCGCCTGAATGTTTTCTTACCACGAAAAAGTGTGTGGAGGGATTCAATAGCCCCCCGTCAAAAAGTGGGGGTTACATGTATATAACCCCATCAGACCGGGATTTACGCCCGTAGTGTGGATCTGTAACAGCTCATTTTTCGTTCTTCAGTCCTTGTTGTTAAGGATTTTATCCACTTTAGGATCATGTATAATTATATATAAATAAGTTTGGGAACAGTAAGCTTAGTGCACAAGGTGCGCTGATCTAAGGGTCGGAGCAGTACCGGTAACCAACATAGGTTTGAGCAGGACCTCGTACACGAAAATTCGAAAATGTCATGGCAACACCGATATCCTTTCAAATAAGCTTTGTACATGGCCATACAGCTTAGCGTCAACATTAATACTGTGTACATGCATGCGTTTCCTCCTTACTGAAGGGAAGTCAGAGGGTTCCCAACGCGAACAAGGAAATGCATGATCCGTTCATTTAATTGGAGACGGATATGAGGTTAGGCGGGTGCAGCCACGACCCTGCACTATACGGGGAATCCACAACCATGACGCGATAATAAAAGGGGGCTGTACCAACATTAATTAACATCATAATAATAATTATAGTAATAGATAACAGTTATTACAACACACACAAACACAGAAAACATCTGTTTGAATTGCTAAACGCGTTTCATACAAGTCATAAAAACTTGTGACATTTCTGATTGTATTCTACAATGAAATTATATTTCCCTCACCGGAAACACTGTTTTAATCTGTCCTCTTTGGAATATTTGACCGGCAAGGCAAGCACGTGTTTTTTAAAGCAGTTTCAAAGAAAAAAAGGGGCTCTGTGTTGTTGAAAAAAGTTTTGTTTTCTGTCCAGATTTTTCAGTAAGCACAGTCGGTACCTTGCCGAGGGTTTGAATAAGGAGCCTAAGGCCCCCCAAAATTCCAGTTTCTGGTCAGGAGTTGGCTCCAAAAGTGGTGCAGCGACGCTGTTTTTCTTTTCATCCTCACTTTTTTTTCCTGGAAATGCTGTACCTGTATAACGCGCGATGTCCATCGGGACTGCATGAGCGGGTAACGCCGGCCGCTACTAACATTAAATTAGACTGAGCCCCCGCCCTTTTTACTGTTCCAAAGCATTTTCAGCTTGTACATGTACACAGGACATAAGACCACCTCATTTGTCTGGTTCCCAGATGTAAATTAAATTGAAAGAAATTACGTCATCTGAAAAAGAGTGCCTGACTAAAATGTATGGGAAACTAGAGGGACTCCTTTACTGTATATATTACTCAGCCACTCCCCATCGAAAAAATGTTAAAATTACCCAGTAGCAGAATTCCAGTTAATTTAGCAAGTTTGGCAGCTTCTGGAAATCTTTTTTTGCCAAATAAAAAAAATGTTTTAATTTGTCGACGTCCAGGTCTACGGTGACGCGCTTGCTGACTGGAAATCGAACACTTTTTTGGCCTAAGGGGCCACAAAAATAATGTGACAGCCTCCAAAAATAAGAAGCTTTTTGCCCTTTGAAACACACACCTGCGCAAACGTAAAAAAAAGGTTTGCCCCATTTTTATCGTCTTCATCTGATTTTCCAGTTTTTTGGAAAGTTGAACTCTCCAAGAAGCTTTGCACAGCTGAGCATCAAAATTAAACACAAATCTCCCGTTCCGCCACGAAATCAGCTCTGTAAAATTAGGGATTGTGGTAGGAAGATCTCAGCTGTCCCGTGTCCCACATGGCATTCTTGTGAAATTTCAATTCAGTCAAGAGTGGACAGTGGCGGCGCCAGACCTCGGTGGCTGTATGCTAGTGTGGGGCAAGCTTGCCAAGGCAGAATCGCGTCGGTGCAAATGATCCTTCATTTTGCGTAGGTTATGATGCGGAATCTCTAGCCTCTTCCAAAGCGAGGCGAAGTCACGACGGCTTCATTGCGTCGTGCCGTTGCGTGACACATCAGTTGCCTTCTTGCCAATACATTTGTTAATGGTTTTGTTTTGTTCTTATAATGAAAGACTACATGTAACTTCTCCGAGATGGCCGAGAGGTTAAGCTCGCGGTTATCAGATCGTTAGACAGTGGGTTCGAATCCCAGCGGTGTATTTTTATTTTCCATCGTTTGCTGTCAGTCAGTAGCTATAAGAGACTCTAATTCACCCCTGTCAAATACCAACAGTACTCTAACCCACGGGGTAAGCTCTTCTGCTGGGACTGTCCGCGAAGTCCAGGTGAGCACCTTAGTACAGGTTCGAGACGTATGGCCGACTCGGCGGCCAGGGCTTTAGGGGCTTGTCTCGTTTCCTCCCTTGCATGGTCGCTCGAACCCTTTTTGGGGTTAAAAGGATGGGAGGGAGGAAGTGTGGTGGGCCGGGAACCCCGAGATCCCAGAAGAGTCCTATATGGAAGCCGGTAACTGCGATTCCTTGCGAATTTCAGGAGTCCGTGCACCTGAATGCTTGGTCAACACCGCATAAGTTTTAGATTTTCTTTTTATTTCCTGAGCGCAAAACTCCCAAGGCATTAGGTTAAATACATGGATTTTTTTCTTATCTATAACCTGAATTTGCAACTTTTTATTTCAATGACAGCTACAATTAATTTGTTTTCATGTAAACCCTCAATATGCACCTTTCTGTCTCAGTTGATCTTGCTTTCAACTTTTGTTTCACTGTTTTCAAAGGGTGCTTTAATAAATGCTTGTTTTGATTTCATGGTAACGAGCATTCCCATATTCAAACACAACAGCCACGCTTTCCCAGTTAGGGATAGGAAGGGTAAGGGCTAAGGTTAGTGATTATAGGGTTAGGGATAGGGTTAGGGATTACGGTTAGGGATAGGGTTAGGGATAATGGTTAGGGATAGGGTTTGGGTTAGGGGTAGGGTTAGGGTTAGAGGTAGGGTTGGGGATAATAGAGGTATGCATAGGGGTGGGGTTAGGGGAAGGGTTAAGGATAGGGTTGGGGTTAGGGGTAGGGTTAGGGATAATAGGGTTAGAGATAGGGTTAGGGATAATAGGATTAGAGATAGGGTTAGGGACAGGGTTGGGGTTAGGGGAAAGGATAGGGGTAGATTTAGGGATAGGGACAATGGTTAGGGATAGTGTTGGGGTTAGGGTAAGAAATGGGGTTAGGGATAATAGGGTTATTGTTGCCGTTAAGGTTAGGGGTAGGGATAGGGTTAGAAATAGGGTCAGGGTTAGAGATAGGGTAAGGGATAACATGGTAAGGGAAAGGAATGGGGTTAGGGGTAAGGATAGGGTTAGAGAGAGGGTTAGGGTTAGAGATGGGGTTAGGGCTAACAGGTTTAGGGAGAGGGTTGGGGTTAGGGTTAGGGATAGGGTTTGAGATAGGGTTGGTGATAATGGTTAGTGATGGTTAGGGATAAGGTTGGGGGTTAGGGATAGCAGGGTTAGAGATAGGGTCAGGGTTAGAGATTGGGTTAGGGATAACAGGGTTAGGGATGGGGTTGGGGTTAGGGTTAGGGATATGGTTTGAGAGAGGGTTAGTGGTAATGGTTAGGGATAGGGTTGGGGGTTAGGGATAGCAGGGTTGGGGTTAGAAATAGGGTTAGGGACAATAGGGTTAGGGATAGGGTTGGGGTTAGGGGTAGGAATAGGGTTAGATATAGGGTTAGGGATAATAGGGTTAGGGTTGGGTTTAATGTTAAAGATAGGGATAGGGTTAAAGATAGGGTTAGGAAAAACAGGATTAGGGATAGGGCTGGGTTTAGGGGTAGGGTTAGGGATAGGTTTTGAGATAGGGTTGGTGATAATGGTTAGGGATAGGGTTGGGGTTAGGGAAGGGTTAGGGATATTGTTAGGGTTAGAGATAGTGTTGGGGATAATAGGGTTAGGGTTAGAGATAGGGTTAGAGGTAACAGGGTTAGGGATAATAGGGTTAGGGTAAGGCTTAGGGATAGGGTTATGGTTAGAGATAGGGTTAGGGATAACAAGGTTAGGAATAGGGCTGGGTCTAGGGGTAGGATTAGGGATAGGTTGTGAGATAGGGTTGGTGATAATGATTAGGGTTGGGGTTAGGGATAGGGTTAGGGTTAGAGAAAAGGTTAGGGATAACAAGGTTAGGGAAAGGGATGGGTTTAGGGGTAGTGTTAGGGATAGGTTTTGAGATAGGGTACTTGATAATGGTTAAGGATAGGGTTGGGGGTTAGGGGTAGGGTTGGGGTTAGATATAGGAATAGGAACAATAGGGTTAGGGATAGGGTTGGGTTTAGGCGTAGGGTTAAGGATAGGGTTTGAGATAGGGTTGGTGATCATGGTTAGGGATAGGGTTGGGGTTGGCGATAGAGTTAGGGTTAGAGATAGGGTTAGGCATAACAGGGTTAGTGATAGGGTTGGGGTTAGAGATAGGGTTAGGGATAAAAGGTTAAGGATAGGGTTGGGGTTAGGGGTAGGGTAAGGGATAATAGGGTTAGAGATACGGTTAGGGATAATAGGGTTAGAGATAGGGTTAGGGATAGGGTTGGGGTTAGGGGTAGAGTAAGGGATAGGGTTAGAGATAGGGTTAGGGATAATACGGTTAGAGATAGGGTTAGGGATAGGGTTCTGATTAGGGTTAGGGATAGGGTTTTAGAGAGGGTTAGTGATAATGGTTAGGGATAGGGTTGGGGGTCAGGGATAGCAGGGTTGGAGTTAGAGATAGGGTTAGGGACAATGGGGTTAGGGATAGGGTTGGGGTTAGGGGTAGGAATAGGGTTAGATATAGGGTTAGGGAAAATAGGATTAGGGATAGGGTTAGGGGTAGGAATAGGGTTAGATATAGGGTTAGGGCTGGGTTTAAGGTTAGAGATAGGGATAGGGTTAAAGATAGGGTTAGGAAAAAACAGGATTAGGGATAGGGCTGGGTTTAGGGGTAGGGTTAGGGATAGGTTTTGAGATAGGGTTGGTGATAATGGTTAGGAATGGGGTTAGGGGTAAGGATAGGGTTAGAGAGAGGGTTAGGGTTAGAGATGGGGTTAGGACTAACAGGTTTAGGGAGAGGGTTGGGGTTAGGGTTAGGGATAGGGTTTGAGATAGGGTTGGTGATAATGGTTAGGGATAGAGTTGGGGGTTAGGGATAGCAGGGTTAGAGATAGGGTCAGGGTTAGAGATTGGGTTAGGGATAACAGGGTTAGGGATGGGGTTGGGGTTAGGGTTAGGGATATGGTTTGAGAGAGGGTTAGTGATAATGGTTAGGGATAGGGTTGGGGGTTAGGGATAGCAGGGTTGGGGTTAGAGATAGGGTTAGGGACAATAGGGTTAGGGATAGGGTTGGGGTTAGGGGTAGGAATAGGGTTAGATATAGGGTTAGGGATAATAGGATTAGGGATAGGGGTAGGAATAGGGTTAGATATAGGGTTAGGGCTGGGTTTAAGGTTAGAGATAGGGATAGGGTTAAAGATAGGGTTAGGAAAAACAGGATTAGGGATAGGGCTGGGTTTAGGGGTAGGGTTAGGGATAGGTTTTGAAATAGGGTTGGTGATAATGGTTAGGAATGGGGTTAGGGGTTAAGGATAGGGTTAGAGAGAGGGTTAGGGTTAGAGATGGGGTTAGGACTAACAGGTTTAGGGAGAGGGTTGGGGTTAGGGTTAGGGATAGGGTTTGAGATAGGGTTAGTTATAATGGTTAGGGATAGAGTTGGGGGTTAGGGATAGCAGGGTTAGAGATAGGGTCAGGGTTAGAGATTGGGTTAGGGATAACAGGGTTAGGGATGGGGTTGGGGTTAGGGTTAGGGATATGGCTTGAGAGAGGGTTAGTGATAATGGTTAGGGATAGGGTTGGGGGTTAGGGATAGCAGGGTTGGGGTTAGAGATAGGGTTAGGGACAATAGGGTTAGGGATAGGGTTGGTTTAGGGGTAGGAATAGGGTTAGATATAGGGTTAGGGATAATAGGGTTAGAGTTGGGTTTAATGTTAAAGATAGGGATAGGGTTAAAGATAGGGTTAGGAAAAACAGGATTAGGGATAGGGCTGGGTTTAGGGGTAGGGTTAGGAATAGGTTTTGAGATAGGGTTGGTGATAATGGTTAGGGATAGGGTTGGGGTTAGGGAAGGGTTAGAGATAATAGGGTTGGGGATAGGGTTAGAGATAGGGTTAGGGATAATAGGGTTAGGGTAAGGCTTACGGATAGGGTTATGGTTAGAGATAGGGTTAGGGATAACAGGGTTAGGGATAGGGCTGGGTCTAGGGGTAGGATTAGGGATAAGTTTTGAGATAGGGTTGGTGATAATGGTTAGGGTTAGGGATAGGGTTAGGGTTAGAGATAAGGTTAGGGATAACAAGGTTAGGGAAAGGGATGGGTTTAGGGGTAGTGTTAGGGATAGGTATTGAGATAGGGTTCTTGATAATGGTTAAGGATAGGGTTGGGGGTTAGGGGTAGGGTTGGGGTTAGATATAGGATTAGGGACAATAGGGTCAGGGATAGGGTTGGGTTTAGGCGTAGGGTTAAGGATAGGGTTTGAGATAGGGTTGGTGATCATGGTTAGGGATAGGGTTGGGGTTGGCGATAGAGTTAGGGTTAGGGATAGGGTTAGGGATAAAAGGTTTAGTGATAGGGTTGGGGTTAGAGATAGGGTTAGTGATAACCAGGTTAAGGATAGGGTTGGGGTTATTGGTAGGGTTAGGGATAATAGGGTTAGGGTTAGAGATAGGGTTGGGGATAATGGTTAGGGATAGCAGGGTTGGGGTTAGAGATAGGGTTAGGGACAATAGGGTTAGGGATAGGGTTGGTTTAGGGGTAGGAATAGGGTTAGATATAGGGTTAGGGATAATAGGGTTAGAGTTGGGTTTAATGTTAAAGATAGGGATAGGGTTAAAGATAGGGTTAGGAAAAACAGGATTAGGGATAGGGCTGGGTTTAGGGGTAGGGTTAGGAATAGGTTTTGAGATAGGGTTGGTGATAATGGTTAGGGATAGGGTTGGGGTTAGGGAAGGGTTAGAGATAATAGGGTTGGGGATAGGGTTAGAGATAGGGTTAGGGATAATAGGGTTAGGGTAAGGCTTACGGATAGGGTTATGGTTAGAGATAGGGTTAGGGATAACAGGGTTAGGGATAGGGCTGGGTCTAGGGGTAGGATTAGGGATAGGTTTTGAGATAGGGTTGGTGATAATGGTTAGGGTTAGGGATAGGGTTAGGGTTAGAGATAAGGTTAGGGATAACAAGGTTAGGGAAAGGGATGGGTTTAGGGGTAGTGTTAGGGATAGGTATTGAGATAGGGTTCTTGATAATGGTTAAGGATAGGGTTGGGGGTTAGGGGTAGGGTTGGGGTTAGATATAGGATTAGGGACAATAGGGTCAGGGATAGGGTTGGGTTTAGGCGTAGGGTTAAGGATAGGGTTTGAGATAGGGTTGGTGATCATGGTTAGGGATAGGGTTGGGGTTGGCGATAGAGTTAGGGTTAAAGATAGGGTTAGGGATAACAGGGTTAGTGATAGGGTTGGGGTTAGAGATAGGGTTAGAGATAACCAGGTTAAGGATAGGGTTGGGGTTATTGGTAGGGTTAGGGATAATAGGGTTAGAGATAGGGTTAGGGATAATACGGTTAGAGATAGGGTTAGGGATAGGGTTGGGGTTAGGGGTAGGGTTAGAGATAGGGTTAGTGATAACCAGGTTAAGGATAGGGTTGGGGTTATTGGTAGGGTTAGGGATAATAGGGTTAGGGTTAGAGATAGGGTAAGGGATAATGGTTAGGGATAGGGTTGGGGGTTAGGGATAGCAGGGTTGGGGATAGGGTTGGGTTCAGGGGTAGGGTTAGGGATAGGATTTGAGATAGGGTTGGTTATAATGGTTAGGGTTGGGGTTAGGGTTAGGGATAACGACGTTAGGGAAAGGGATGAGTTTAGGGGTAGTGTTAGGGATAGGTTTTGAGATAGGGTTCTTGATAATGGTTAGGGATAGGGTTGGGGTTAGGGATAGGGTTAGGGATATTGTTAGGGTTATAGATAGGGTTAGGGATAATAGGGTTAGATTTGGGGTTAGGGTTAGGGTTAGAGATAGGGTTAGGTTTAGAGATAGGGTTAGGGACAAAAGGGTTAGCGATAGGGCTGGGTTTAGGGGTAGGGTTTGGGATAGTGTTTGAGATAGGGTTGGGGATAATGGCTAGGGATAGGGTTGGGGGTTAGGGATACGGATATGGTTAGGGTTAGATATAGGGATAGGGTTGGGCTTAGGGGTAGGGTTAGGGTTAGCGATAATAGGGTTAGGGATAGGGTTAGAGATGGGGTTATGGTTAGAGATAGGGTTAGGGATAAAAGGGTTAGGCATAGGGCTGTGTTTAGGGGTAGGGTTAGGGATAGGGTTTGAGATAGGATTAGTGATAATGGTTAGGGATAGGATTGGGGGTTAGGGTTAGATATAGGGTTAGGGATAATAGGGTTGTGGATAAGGTTGGGGTTAGGGGTAGGGTTAGGGTTTGAGATAGAGTTAGGGTTAGAGATAGGGTTAGGGATAACAGGGTTAGAGTTAGGGTTAGAGATAGGGTTACGGTTAGAGATACTGTTACGGAAAACAGAGTTAGGGATAGGAGCCGTTTCTTTTGTGTGTGCTGGTTCAAATTTGCCCGTTCTTCTTATCTCTTTTCACTGAAGTATTACGCATTGAAAGTTGACATGAATTCTGTAACCGTTTTGCTTGATATCCTTGTATATGAATCACATAAGGTGTGCAAATAACAATACTTGTGCCCAGAATGAGGACAAACTGAACTCCTGCTATCTGCGTGATTTTTTTCCTTGTGAGCAAATTTCCGACTTTTTATCGAACCGGCATAGGCCCTCAGACAATACTTGAGGTGAACCTGTGACACGTATAATAATCACACAGGAAATTGACTGTTAAAAAAGGATTAAGGCTATTAATAGAACCCTATATAGAGAATTTCCAAGCCAAGGGGAAAGTGTTCAAAGGCCGAATAATACTGTCCTCTTTTTCATCGTTAGGACACAAATTCTTAAAGGGGCTTTGAGAATGGCAATATTGTCATTCAGTGGTACCATCAAGCTGGGCCAAATACCACCAAGGAAACTTGTCGTACCTCTCAGTGTTTTTTGCAGTGGTCTGTCGTTTCTCCATTCATCAGCAATCCGAGGTCCATGCCAAGCGAGATCGCGGATAACTGTGAATGTAGACTCGGGAAGAGCACCTGCGCAGTTAGCACACGGTGCACTCCGAACACATAATTCGCGGGGGTAAAGTGTACACATAATACAGACTGAGGCATGTCATAAAATAAACAAAGACCAACATATCCCGTGCGTTATGACGAAATTATGTTTATCCTGCTGACTCAATCGGACGGGCCAAGATTAATGACCAATTAGGGTGCCACTATTTATTTTCCCCCTTGAAGCCTCGGAAACATTCTCAACTTGTTTAGGACAACTTCGTATTTTGTATGATTTCCCTGCGATCCATTCTTCATTACGTCGCGTGTACTGTCACTACTGTGCACTTTCCCCCGCAGCACAAATTGTAAACACCCAGTGTTTAAAAAAAATCCGGTTAAATTGTTGTCCTGATGCTGGGAAGTTTGTTTGATATTTCTGGCTAGGAGTTGTTTGAGGAATGCTGACACCAGACATGGAAAATGATTGATTACCGAGGGGAAATGACATTTCTATCGAATTCAGGACTGATTGATACCAGTGGAGAGCACATTGACAATATTAGAATAAAAGACAAGCAAAAGCCGCAATTTAACTTACTGTGTAATTTAGCATCTATCTAAGCTCGTGACGAAACAAGGGTGCTGGTGGGTGATGGGGTGGGAGCGGCACTGGTAATGTGCCCTAATGGGACCCACCCCTCTTTGAAATCTTGAAATGAGCGTCCCCTTGAGAAAAACGTGTGCACGCCCACCGCCCACCAAAAAATTACCCCTTTTACCCCACTCTCCTCAAAGCGACACTGTTGATTATTTCGCTTTGAGTCATGTAGGCCTATATTCCGAGCTGCACTTTATCATGGACTGGTTGGGTTTACTTAATTCTGGAAGATCCCTTCTCAAGACACATTATAAGCTGAATGAATTTGCGGGATTACTATCTGCGCATGGGCTGCGGTAATGGGGAAAGGGTACCGCTCGTCCCGTGAGTGCCCTTTGTATTGGTATTAGAGCCAGTGATTGTTTTTTACGAACGGAATAAGCATCATGGGAGTCTCAAGAATTTTGGGTGACAACAACCGCCCTGGCCTGAACATCTCGTGTTCATGCAGACGCGAAAGTGTTGATCCCAGTTATTGTTGACAGTGGAACAAACCATGCCAACTGAGGTTTCCAAGAATAAACATCACCTACCTTGAACCACGTAGAAATACTACACACGTTTCCAGCGCCCTCGGAAAATGAATCTGGGCCGACGTTTTACAGAATGCAGACTCTCAGTTAGATCTGAAAACAAAGACCCCGAGGGCGCTCTTCCGGTATTCTGTGTAGTCACATGCAGAATGTTGCTTAACTGCGTTCTGTAGACTCTTCTTCGTGCTAGCTCTATGGTTGCAGATCAGTAAATAGAGGGATCCCAATACGACGCGTTTGGGAACGATCTGCGCACTTCCACGTTCAAAGCGAGGCTGTATGTGTCAGCTTTGGTGGCCTGTGTACGTACGTGCACGATCTTCCTAAATCCACACACAGTGACTGGTTCACGGCCGCCCACTCCCAACTTTCGCATCTTGAGTGACTTTGCCGGATTTTTACGACTGAAAATTGGATTCCAGATACAAAATACAAAAAGGTACGTGTAATAAAGACTTCTGAGCCTGCAAATTTGTTAAAAAGTCTCTTAGGATCTGTGAAAAGAACAAATTGTGGCTGTTTTTGTGACTCGATCTTCGAAGTGCGGCCGCGCGCAGGCGAGCTAACATTGACAATGCCATGGCGGAAATCCGTAGTAGGCCTAGCACACTTCGACTTCGTTTTACCCTTTTTATTGAAACATTAGAATTCATTTGGTGAAATTACGGTTCGTAACACATGTGTTCAATCGTTGTGAGCAATTTTACCGTCTTGGAATTTCTTTCAAAATTCGAAATCAACGTCGTCTGGAAACTGGGCACGCCATGTACATGTATTTTCTAAGTAACTTTCATTAGGCCTAGTTTCAAACTGAACGATCATTTCCAGGTGCCATAGATAGACATCAGTGATAAATACCGCCACTGCACAATTTCAGGAGAATCGTACTGTCTCACAAGTGTCTCAGATGTTAAAGACACATATCAGCTTAAAGCTCACACTTCCTCACCTTTCGTTTTCCTTTTAATTTTCAGTTGCTTAAACGATTTGAAGATATTTCTCTTCAGAGAAAATTGTCCATCAAAACAATCATGACGCAGTAGTAGGGAAGGGACAGTTCTGGACCACACGCCCCTTTTCACCGTTTTCAGCAAAAACCCCTGGGTAGTACATCAACTCAAAAAATCGGGGGAATCCCCTAAAAATCTGGAACTTCAGATTTTACCAAAAACCCCTGGGTACCTCATCGACCCAAAAATAAGCCCCAAAATACCGGGGTGAAATATAAACTTTTTGAGCAAAAACCCCCTTTCACCCACCACACTCAGTACTCCCTCCGGTCCCAAAAACCGAGTTCTAGCTTTTTTAGCACGCTTTGCTATGGTATCTAGTGATACAAATTTTCTTGGGTTACGTTCGTCTGTAAGTTATATCTTACGGGCTCCCCATACATTTTTATAATATAGACCTTCTTTTGAGTTTATTGAATCTGTCTGGCTTTTTTCGTAAGCGGGCTTTGGTATATCTGATCTACCTTTATCTCTGTAAAAATTGTAGAAATCGTTTACTTTGGGATTACCGATAAACATCGTTCGACCCTCTTCTAAAATTTTGTCCGTCGTTGTACCTTCTATAAAGGACGTTTCTTGTCGATCTGGAAATAAGTTATCGTTTACAAAATCTTGGTCGTTTATTTCTTGATATTGATCTTGATCTTGATTTTCTAAGAGAGGTATTTCCTCGGGATCGAATCCTCCTTCTGCCATTTCTTTTATAATATACGTTTTTTAAGCGGTGGGCAGGCTCGCGGGCAGGATACCTTGTGACACCAGCCAACCTTGGGTGAACAGGGCACCGCTAGACAACGCGGTCAATTTCAACGCGTCTTCGGCAGACAACTTATTTAGGTCCGGAGGTTTAATTTTAAAAAGCCTACTCGACAGCATGGCGTAACCGAGCGATAGCCCCGAGACGACGGCTCCGTGGTAAACCGTATTGGCGATTCCGTTTACGTCGATTGATTTAGCGTTACTCATATTTATATATAAAGAACTTTTAAATTTATTCCATATCTAAAATTGGTTCTTGGTTGGGAGTACTCGTTTTACTCACTTCGCTCGGTTTACTCGGTTCTTGCTTCGGTTTACTCGGCTCTTGTTTTGTTTTATTTCTCCAAATTAAGTAGATCACAACTCCCGCGAGCCGCAATCCACCGAGTATCAAGCTTCTGTTTTCAAAGGCCGTTTGGGTAAAGCTAGATTTTTTTCCTCGGTGTTTTCTTCACCCGCTAATTTCATCTTGGCGAGCTGTTGCTTCATCTTTTTGTTATGCTCGGCTAACTTCTTACCTTGTTCTACACGCTTTGGATTTTTAGCTTTAGTTACCGTCTGAACTCGCTCCGCTCGTTGCTCGCTGCCGCTCGCTTCTGTCGGGTTCACTTCGTTCATGCTCCCTCCGGTCGTACTCCCTCCGGTCGTACTCGCTACGCTCGTGCTCGCTACGCTCGTTGACATCCTCTTTTATAATAAGAGAACTTTTGTTAAACTCCAGATGCTTAGTGGTAATCAACGCTGCTGTAAGTGGGGATAGGTAAACCCCGTACTTGTAACAGACCTCGGTGAGTAGGTGTCCCATGGTCTGACTTATAATCGGGTCGTCGTTTAAATCCTTAGTCAGCGCTTCTTCGGACGTTAGGTTGACGTTGAATCCGAGTAGATTGATCGGGGTAGCTATTCCTAGCAAGTGAGAGTAGAGGCTCAAAATCGAGTTACCAAGGGTTTTAACGATCTCTTTGCCAAACTTAACTTCGTAGAGGTTAAACAGCTTTTCTTGTTCTTTGGGTGACATGGCTTCGATCTCTTTGATCGAGTATTCTTTACCGAGGTACTTTTTACTCTCGCCCGACGCAACTATTGAACAGAGTCTGTCTTTGACGTTTGGTTTACATTCGTTTGAATCGCTGCTCGCTCCGCTTCGCTCGTTGAGAATGCTTTTGATGTCGTCCATTTAAATATATACGTTTTGAATTTGTTGTAGGTGCGCTTTAGTCGGAGCCACTCAACTGTGTAGTAAGTTAAGTTAGCTGCGATAACTAGTTGAGTAAGTAGTTGAACGTAATCTAGCACGGTTATCATTTGTTATAACTAAAATAAAATTAATTATAACCAGGCTGACATAGCCCAGTTATAATAAAGGGTAAGTAAAGTAAAGCAAATAAACAGATAACTGTAGCTAGTTCATAGCAAGTTAACATTAGTTTACAAGTCAGTTGACTCAATTACCTGATCGCACTTGCGCCTAAAGTTACACTTCCTACAAGCTAAAACGCAGTTTGATTTAATGTGACCAATTTCGGTATCCAGCCGCTCGATGGTGCCTAGGTCGTCTTTATTGTCTAAAAACTGTAACTGAACTTTACAGTCGTTATAATAGCAATAGGGGTAATCCTCAATTAACCCTCTGCAAAAGTCTGTGTCAATGAAACGATCGGGATCAAATCGATCGTATTTCTTATCTGATTGTCGAGCGCCGCTGATCCAACATCTAATCGTCACCTCAACTTCCCCGGTGCAGATTTTACAATAATATCTTTGTCTCTTATGAATACAAACCAATGACCCATTACATTCTACACAGGTGTTCTTTCTTCTACCATGCTGGCATTTGTGTAATTCTTGTTGTGCTCGTATTTTCTCAATGCAACCGTTAGAGGTTGAGTTAATTTTGCTCGTTCTCTGTACGGAGAAGTTAGACGGGTCTAGGAGCCAACGACACTTAACGCAGTTTTTTTACTTTCAATCATACTTTACTTTACTTTTATTAATAGATTTTAAATTTTTTTCTCATTTTTAATGAACGTGATACGATGCGGGTGGCTCCGTATTTAACACCAATTTACTGAATTTCACGTCGCGTAGGTGCCTTTTAATCTCTTCTCTCTTTTCGTCCGGTACTACTCCGTTTTCGTCTAGACATTGGTCGAACGAAGCACGATCCTTGCAATGAAAGATAGCCGTCCAAGCGGTATTTTCTCGAAAATCTTTTAAAACGGAATTATACTTTTGCGTAAGTAACCAACAGCTGTGAAGGTAGTGTCTACCGGAGAACGCCATCTTAGACAACGCGCAAACAGAACCACTCTTAGATTTCTTTCGATATTTAATAAACTGATCGGCGGCACAATCGTCGATAATAAATAACGTGTTCACCCCGTCGAATATTTTTTGGTAGAGTTCGATCGCCTCGTTTAACTCTAGCCTTTCCCGATCTAAATCACACAGGTAAACGTCGGTGTATATCCACGGCCTATCAAGATAAGTTTTATTCTTAAAAAGCGTCGGACATATAATTACGATGGCTTCAAACGTAAAACGGTAGTCAGTCTCTAAAAGATTTAAAATCCAGTTGGTCTTCCCGCTGCCCGTCTTACCCACGATTAAGGCGCAGTGAGGATTTTTATTCACTCTCATTTTAATAAACCAAACTCTTAAAGTTTCCGTCTTCTACCGTGAGTTGAGAATCCATCACCAGGAACACGTACATCGTCAGAGGCCCCGCTGTTTCGGCCGTTCGTTCCATCTGTATAAAAAATGTCCCCTCCTCCGCCGAGAGGCCTACCCGATCCGTGAGCGGAATTGTCGTCGGAACTTCTGAAGTCGAGCCAGAGACCGTATTTGTCTTTTAAATAGTCGGCCATATCTACTCCCAACAAAGATATGTCTGAGACGACCCCTCTAGCCAATTCTTTATCCGAATCGCCAAAGTATTTTGTAACTTCGTTCCAATGTTGATATTCAAACAGACCCTGGGAGTACAATTGATTTGGTTTACCTTCGACCGTGACAACCGTCTTTGTGATGTGCGGATTATAGAATTTTTGCGGGTTCTTGATCGTCGGATCTCTAAACAGGATCAGCACCCCTTTCAAGCTTTTAATACTCTGGTCGATGCTAATGTTCCATAGCGTGTCACTCTTGTTTACGACCTGTTTTTTCCAGGAATGCACTCGGTCGAATAGGTAATACATCGTTTTTTTTTTTTTTAGTGTTTGCGCCAAGTCTCGATTGGTGACGACTTCGTATTCCAGGGTCAGGTCTAAAATGGAGTATTCTGCGGCGGTATCTGACGAGTTGACCACTTTGTCGTGCCCGTTAAAAGTTAGTTGATACGTCAGAGGCTCTTTAAACCCCGACGGGTAGAACGGAGCGTGATCCGTCAACATAGGCGTGTCCAGTGGAATCGCATAACGATTTTTAAAAGCATCGGCAATCGCTTTATCTTTACCGTTGTTTGCGGCTTCGCTTTTATCACCAGCGTCGAGACGTATCTTAGCTACATTTTCCCTTTCCAAACCAAAGTACGCCATATTTTTAGTCTGCGACAGGGGTAACCAATTGTCCTTGAAATTGTGAAATACGTCTGCATCTCGGTAACTTACGATCTTGTTTCCCTGTAGACTCACGTTTATTTCGGAAACCAGATTTCGCGCCACGTTGTTATAAACTGACCGGTTGTCGTCCGAGGCGCCGTCTAGATCCAGTTTAAAAGCCAACTTTGCCGTGCCGGGTACCATGACGTCGTCCGTGCCTAGGGCTGGAAATTTTACGTTTAACGTGTGACCCGCGGCTATGGTACTCGGGTTATGCGTAATGGTGACTTCGCGCCTTTCGCCTTTGATCGTGCGAGGAACTTTAAGCCTGCGACTCGGGTTTAGCTTTTTGGTATATTGTTGTGACATATTACTTTTATATAATACTATTCTTATTTACGGTTCTTATTTTATCATTTTAAAAAGGAAAGAAAATGCAATTAAGGATACACCGACCGTAAAAAACAGGTCATCGTATTCTAACCTTCTAAACGTTTCGCTCTGGGTCTCTGAAACCATATCACCGATGTGATCTATATCTGCATGCATATCACCCAGCATCTGCTCGGTGTTGCTTAGGTCTGCTTGAATCTCCGACAATTGATCTTTAATTTCGCTATTCATTTAATTTAATTTAACCTTATTTTAAAAATGGCTAGTGCTTTAATGATGGTAGGAGGAGCGATAGTAAACGCCTTGGCATTCACGGGCTCCAATTTTTTTTTTTGGTAGTTTGACAAAAAATAATGTCGACGAAGAACGAAAGCGTAACGACCTCGCGTTGGAGCAATTGGCGCAAGCGAAGGAAGAGTGGGAACAAAACCGCGTACACATGTTAGACTTTTTAAACGAACGAATGCGACAAGAACGCGCGAGTCAGCAGACATTTGTTAACGTGGACAAAGCCCTACGAGCTTATTCGGAATTGACCGGTAAGAATATTGTCCCATTACCGCCAGAGCCTAAATTGGCCGATTTTTACGAGCCTTCCGAGGATCAAAAGATTCGCGAGTTTGTTTGGATTATATCCGGGACGGCCTTGGTGGGGTTGTTAGTTTATCGATTTGTGTAACTTATTTTAAAATGGAGAGAGAATTTAAAAAACTATTTTACAGCCCACAGGAATACTGGCGAGGAGAAAGCGCAGTCGATCGTCTACACGAAAAGACCGGTGCGGACAAATCGGTCGTCAGAAACTGGCTAAAAAAGCAGGCCGCTTGGCAAATATACTTACCCGTACGCTTTGACCGTGGTAGACGTGGGTTCGCGGTATAAAGAAGCAGAACCGTTGACCAGTAAAACCACCGAACAAATGAGTGAGGCAATAAAGAAAATTTACGAGCGATCACCTCTGACCTGGCCCAAATTCATAATGGTGGACTCGGGGTCTGAATTCAAAGGCGAGTTTAAAAAGTTAATGACGAAACACGGGGTAGAAATTCAAGTGGGTGAACCTGGGGTACACAGATCTCAAGGAATCGTGGAAAGGTTTAACCGCACCTTAACCGAGCGTTTATTCGGTCACCAATACGCTCAAGAAATGATAAACGTGGGTGAGCGTAACGTGGAATGGGTAGAGCGTTTGCCCCAGGTCGTGAAATCGTTAAACGAGGAAAAAACGCGATTAATAGATGCCGTTCCTGCAGAAGCTATAAAATTAGCGAGCGGAGTGAAACAAGAACCGAGTGCACCTGTAAGAACTACCCAAAGAGAACTTCCTCCAGACGTGGTCGTTAGGTACCTCTATTACCCGGGCGAGCAAGAGGGCGGCACCGTCAGAAGGGCGACAGATCCGATCTGGCCCGTGGACGTCTATCAAATTGAAAAGCACACCAGTCAGTTTAAACGAGTGAAAGGCAAGAGGGTAAAAACGGGTCCCACTTTATATTACCTTTTAAACGGCCCAAATAGGAGTTTCGTAAAAGAGGAACTTCAGGTCGTACCCGAAGACACCGAATTACCGAATTAGCTTATGTCCTTGTGCCCGTAAGCCAACGTATCGATTCCATTTGGCAGTATGTAGCGCTTTGTATCTAAAGGTGACAGACTAAGTTTCTGCTGAGAGATCGTGAATACCCAATGTTTATTCGATCTAAATAATTGCTGTTTATTGAAATGAGAAACCCTGTCAAATAGGCAGCTTTTATACATCTCGTGGGTTAACCGTTTCTCGGTTACTACTTTGGAGACCCCTTTCGCCTTCTTTAAAGAAAAGTACCCGCCTCGCTCGTTGCTCGCTGCCGCTCGCTTTTGATCGACCGTCAGAATCGAATACATTTTTGGCCTGATGCACACGGCTTCTAAAATTGTTTTGCCACCAAATTCGTCTTTCATTTACCGATGACTTTTTTATTTTTGGTGCTGTAAAGCGGATGATCGGGCGGGTAATTACTAAAGTCAAATAAATTGCGCTTTTCGTTTAGGTAACCAGTTAAATCGTGTGAGCTTCGCTCGATCTGAACTAATAGAGAATCAGTGTCCGTGTAAAGTAAGCGTACCCCCTCACGAAAAGTTGATTTCAGTTCGTTGTAGTAGAAATCATACATCAACGTTTTTGAGATATCGAGAATACTTACACCGCAATAGATTGGCTTATTTAATTTTGTTTTGCTTCGGTACATCTCCACAAACGAAAGCTCGCACTCCTCAAATGGTACCGTCGATTTATAATTCGGTTTATAAGTTAATTTTTTGTATTTGTCAGCGTCTTGTACGTCCCTCAGTAAATGACCGTCAATTCGATATCTGACATTTTCCATCGTCTTGCCAAAGACCGAGTTATTCATCAATTTGAAAAAGTCTTTCTCAAAATCAGACTTGGCCAATTTGCGCAATTTCGTGTTTTTGTCAATATAGCTTTTCATCCACGGCTTTTGACGAAATTTCAATACCCGGTGAACTTCTTTGATCCACAACCCTAGTTTGAGATATTTTTGCAATGTACGATAGTGAACCACGTATTTTTCTTTGGTGTTGAGAGTAGCCACGAGTTTGTCTACCGAGCTCGCTCCGCTCGCTACTTCGCCATTACCAATTAAATCCTGTTGGTAGCTCGAAAGCCATTCGTTTGGTACCGACATATTTTCGGGTGCGAGTGGAAAGTCATTATGTTTGTCATGGTGACGTTCTGGGTAATCCATAGTAATCTCAAACATGTAACCGTAGTCGCCAGTTGGTCGCAACTCTTGGATGTAATAGTAAGTAAATTTTTCTAAGTCTGTTTCCCTGGTAAATTCCCCTACAGGCAGATATTTGCTCATCGCCCAGCCGTATAAATTATTTGCGTCCAAATACATGATCTGTGACTCTGGCTTATTGGGGTCGTAATCGGGTAGTTCTGGATTATTGGCCTTTGCATATCGCTTTGCACAAAGGCCCGCCATACTGTCTCCGCACGAGCGTATTCTTGCTCGGTTATCCCTCCCTGCTTCAGAGAGCTATAGAAAGCGTCTACTGGCGGTAGCCGTCTCTCTTGGAACCGATCAAAGGAGTCTATATACTCATAGGGGTAAATTCCCTTTTCCAAGAGTAAATTTGTGTTTTCTGGAAACCTTTCGCAAAGTAAGTTAAAATCATCGGGTGAACAATTTTTAACCAACCGATCTAAGGAGGCCGCCATGAAATGAGTCTAAAAATCTGAGTTGGCCAAAAGAAAACGAAATGTAATTTTCAGTATTTTCAGCGATCAACTTAATTGATTTCCCGTAAAATTTGTGAGCGCCCTGCATAACCAAGTGCGCATCGTATTTCTCCAAGTTGTGTAAGATCACCGGAATGGGTGTTTGATCGACGACTATTCTTAACTTGAGATTACAATGACAATGATCTCTAACCTTTCTAAAATTATTGATGGGCTTTTTGCAATCTAAACATATCCATTCTCTGAACTCTTTATCTTTGCCTTCAACTTTAACTATACGACAGAAAGCAATTTTGTCAGCTTTTGTCTCTGGTGTTTTTGGAATATCACACTGGCATTGAGATTCTTTCGCTTTCGCTCGATCTATCAACTTTTCGCAGATCCAACATCTATTACATTTTTCGCAGATTTTTTGTAACTAGGGCGACCAAATCAACGGCTCTTTGTTTTTAAACGTTTCGTTAATATTCTCTGTTTCCTGAGAAAGTGACCCTACAAAATCAACAGCCGCGTCTTGACCTCTGTAAGTCTTTTCGCTAGTACAAACTCCATCGCATCTGACGACCGCATATGAGTATCCACAAGGCTTGTGAATCTGTGTTTTGACCGTGTTTGTATCGTTCGGCGGTAATTTTTCTAAAACAGACTCAAAATCGGCGTAAATGACGAAAGGCGCGTCTTGTTTATTTTTGTAATTTTTAAACTTGAGTATATTTTCGCCTTTGACCGGCAACTCGACCGTACATGTGGGAACGTTTAATCCTTGACAATCTTCTTTGTGTCTGGTTAACTTTTCTTCCGTTTGGAAGTGCGACATGCAATTGAAACACCAGTGTTTTGGGCCGTCGTGTTTATTGATGTCACCCGTCAACCTAGAAAAATTTTTAATCCAACAGTAGTGATTTTCGTCACCTTTGTTAAAATAAAGTAAATTGATCGGTTCTTCTTGGCGCTTGCTTTTGTAAAGAATGTAAAGACCGTCTTTTTTGGTGTAACCAAACACATTAATCGCCAACTTATTTTGCGATTCGATACGTGGGATCTGAGATATGGGTGTTGGAAAGCTTATGTTTGTAAAATTTAAACCATCTGATTCTGCCCGGTAAGTCGAAGGTCGCTCGTCATGTATTTTATATTTTGGATTTGTTTCTAGCTGACTTTTGACGTCGTCTGAATATAACTTTAAAGCTGCCCGCAACGCCAATCGGATATATTCTTGATCTTTATTTTGGACATTTATGATTGCTTTTTTGTCTAACAGTTCCTTAGGCAACGGAATGTAAGAAGAACCCACTGGATTATATTTAACCACGTTGATGTAAAAAGCGACCACTTTGTCAAAGATCCAACCCGAGCCTTTTTGTGTATGGGCCTCCACCTCTTTTATTTGCGCTTCGCGTTGTTCAGTGAGTGCATTTTTAACGTCGGCTTTATTTGCGACTGCATCGTTGTCGCTCGGAAAGGGGAATACGCCAAATTCAACTTTCTCGGGTTTTTCCAATCTAAACTGAACTTTCAGAGCCGTTTGCAATTTGTACGAACCAATTTCTTTTAGTTCTTCCAAAGCTTTTTTCTCGATGACAGTTTTGTAAAAATCAAAAAAGTGTATCAGGTCATATTTAAAGAAACGGGGTATCAATTCCCAATTGCGAAAATTACCCTGAAAGCGCCTGACGTTTCTAATGTCGACTTCCGCAATTTGCTCTGGCTTAGTGTAAGCTTTAATCGCATCAATAAAGTCCTGTTTGACGTATCTGTCTTTGTTTGCAAAAGGAATATTATATTTTTGTACCGTTTTCAACAGCTGCCGATATGACTGACGCGGGAGATATCTAAATTGTTTTTGATCCTTTTTGATAGCGTTTATTAGTTAAAATCGTGTATGATGTTTATTTTTAGGTGCCGGTAATGGGATGTTATACCGCTTGACAAAATCTTCTAAAAACGCCTTCTTAAATCGACTAAAATATTTTAGTATTGGTCTGTGTAGAAGGTTGCTCATGTCTCTATTTATAATTAGGTTTCTAAAATTTTTATCATTTTTTCTATCGACTTGACTTGGCATGTTTTTTGTATATAGGTCATTTATTTAAGGCGGTTGTAAATATAGCGTGTTTTGCTTTGAACAGAGTCAAAGTCACGAGTTCAGACCGGAAAAGCAAGGGGAAATCCCTTTTTGTTTGTGAGTGATTGCTGGTGCAGGTCGGTGCCAGTCACGAGTTCAGATCGGGCAAGTCTCGACTTGTTTGTGAGTGATTGCCAGTCACGAATTGTTTACAGCTGGGGTCAAAAGTTCAAGGTCAGTGAAGTGGAAATCCCCGGCGCTAGTCACGAGTTATTTACAGCGAGCAAAGCGAGCGGCGCCGGTGTCAAAAGGTGAGCGAGCGTAGCGAGCACGACCGGAGGGAGTACGACCGGAGGGAATACTGAGTGTGGTGGGTGAAAGGGGGTTTTTGCTCAAATAGTGTATATTTCACCCCGGTGTTTTGGGGCTTATTTTTGGGTCGATGAGGTACCCAGGGGTTTTTGGTAAAATCTGAAGTTCCAGATTTTTAGGGGATTCCCCCGATTTGTTGAGTCGATGTACTACCCAGGGGTTTTTGCTGAAAACGGTGAAAAGGGGCGTGTGGTCCAGAACTGTCCCTTACCTACTACTGACGCCCATCGTCATTTTGAAAATTGATGCCTACAATCCATTGCAAAATTGAGCGATTTTAAAGGCCCTGTTTGGTCCAAGCTGACGGTCCAGCAGGTAGATTCCATCCTCCTTGTATACAAACCGTCCTGTCCACATACCACGAAATGCTCTGATAGCAGAGACTTTGACAGCCTACAGATCGTGATTCCGTCTGGGCAGTCAATTTTGGACCTATTTACTGGCCTGCAACCTCTGTGGCTGGAGTAAAGTGTGAATTAGCTACTAAGTTGAAGCCCAGTTCCCAACTTGAAATAAAAAATTCACAGAGCAAGACTGGTGACGACATTTCTCTTGTGTCATGGGTGAACGTTGGTGGTTTGTTTTATGGCACATTAGGCCCTCAAACGTTTCCTAGGCCCTTGATTTTTTTGTAAGCCCCACCCACAGCTCCTACCGTAGTACTATAGTTGGGTCCTGCACAATGTTTTGTGCGTCTGTGTGTAAAAGGACTGAGCCCAACAGCCTGTCACCGGTCAGGTCGATTCACCAATTCGAAACAAACGATGTGAACGACGGAAGGTTGGCCGCTTTAAACAGGACCAAATGAATCCGGGCTCCCGAAAATTAAGACCAATAAGAAGACTGGACTGATGTCAGAGGAGAAATTCGGTGCGAACTCCTTGCCTCCCTAGTAGCGCTGCGATCAGTGAAGTTTCAGAGTGCGCCCGGGTTTACGTGCGTGTTCTAACACAAAATTTAATTCATCCGTTTAATTGAAAGAGAGTTGCGACAGGAGAGTCTTAACTGTTGGAACCAAAATGGTTGATCACGCGACAGTGTACATGGACAGTTACCACACATAATAAACAGTTATTTGGTCCCTTAAGTTGGCGCTACTCTATACATCTCTGGCATGAAGTAAACTGGAGCTCGTTGGCTCATGTGCCACTCACGTACAAGAAGGTGTACCTAAAACATCAAAGTAGGCCTTATGTATTTTCTCTATTCCCGAATCGAATAATGAATCCAAAAGGTGTTACAGGGACCCATGTTCCCTTGTCTTCCTACTTGCTGTCTCTCATAACATTCTTTTCTTCCAAATGCATTTCTCAGACTAGCCACCGCAGCCAATGCCATCTCTGTACCTATCGCACTACTTTGCGGCAGCAGCGGCGCACAAATGTCGCCTAGGTGGAAAGGCAAGTCGTATAACCCTAATGACACAGCACAGGCGCGGAGCTTAGCAGCACCAACAGCTTCTAATGACACCCCTGGCTCCAATATAAAACCACATCGTAAAAAAGGAAGGAAATAAAAAAATACATTGTTGTCTGCATTCTTGATTTCGACACGTCGTAAGAATCGATCAGTTTAAAGAGACAAATTGGTCTACGACCCCTGCCAGCCCTTGCCTGGTCCCGATTGTGGTAACTTGACAAAACGAAGTTACAGAAAAGGTCGGATAGTTTCATGCTTCCTTGGTGAATGAACAGCGTTTGGTGATTTATATGTTGCGTCAAATCTTATAGTTCCTGATTATTTGGAAATACTGTCGTGAAGTCACATTTGCGGGATTGTAAATAAACTGCTATGGAGCGCTATAGGGAAACCAAGAAGAGACAACCCACACTCCTCCGACTGGCAGTAGAGCCAGTCGTACTCATTTGGTTACCAAGAGATCAAAATTTGTCTGCTTTTTAAAACTGTGTCATTTAAAAACGATGCACATTATTTCAAGGCTACACCAGCGTACATAATTAAGCAATGTCATCGACTGCAGCCCATGCATAGGCTAGTCTTGATCAAGACGTTGCTGTGTTGTTGATATTCGAGAGGGCGCTCACAAGACAAATAGCTGAAACGCACGAACAACAACTAGCCACATCTGCAACAACGTCTATAAGAGGAAGTTGGTTAAACCCCCCGGAGAAACTCACCTCACTGCGCATGCGTTACTTAAGGCGCTGCCCATTTTCTGTTCACGCACGCGCATACACGTTGAACAGCCGCGATGAAGTTGCACAATAGTCTGGTACAATCCTGCATGGCACTGGTCGTACGTGAAAAGAGAGAGCAGCACCGTTGAAAAACATGCCGAATATTGCGTGAAAATGATATTTATTGACTGTGTCGTGTGTCTGTATTTTATTGTGTATATTGTTTGCATTTGGCAATGTTAATTCATATGAAAGTACTGGTCCATGGAATAATAATTTTTATTTTTACCCCAGTGGTTGTCCATAGTCAGTATTAAACATCTCAACCTGGATGGCCATTCCCCAAGCTTTTTATCAAATGTTTTGAAACTTGTATGAATGACTGGAAAAACTCACAAAGGCGTGAATTTATTTTGACTGAGATTTTTTTCTGTATGCAAGAAAGGTTAAAACTACCCAGACCCAGAAACAACCTTGGAGTTTTTTTCAGCAGATTCATTTGTAAGTAGCCAGTGATAGGCCTACCAAATTGTTATTTTGAAGGACTGTCCTCTGGGTTGGTTTCAGCTAAACTGGAATTAATACGAGGGTGTGACAAACTAAACTGAAAAGCGCATGGGATAAACGAAGTTCTTGCATGGTCACGTTTCCTGTTTAAGCAGAAACCTGAAATGTTTATATAGCCACATTGTATAGTTGTGGTTAAGCCAGTCAGATTCCATATGCGTGCGTAAACGGTTTGTGGTGGACCACGCATTTTTTCTATTCTGAGAAGGAAACGCAAGACTTTTGATCACGTCATCTTTTCCTTTTTTAGTCTGCCGCATTGAAAAAGCCTTTTGTAAACGGAAGTCTTGCTTATTACCCCGAGTTACACGTTTCGTAGGCATTGTATGATTAGGTTTGGGGTCCTATGCTTCGCCTAAGGCATAAAAGTAGTGCTGGGTCAAACCTCTTGTTGATATTGAGCCGCTTTTGTGCACCAAGCTTTCATTTTTCTACAGCTTGCTTGAAACATTATCAAAATCGAAAATTCCAAAGTAGACGCTAATACTTAAAACAATTTTTCATCGGTCATATGTCGGTGTTGTGAGGAGTTTGGAACACCACGAAACGTTTACATGTATTGGAGTAAGCCTCGAATTTTTCTCGGGCTCTATATACACAAATAAACAGTCAAATATTTAACCGTGGCAGGATCAAAGTGAGTAACTCTCTTGTGCGGACAAAAGTTGACACTGTATAGCACGTCCTGGAATGTACAGTGACCGTTGTCACAAAGTGTTACAAAGTTTTAAGCTGTAAAACTGTTCACAGTGAGTCAGCCTTTTTTCAGTGTGTTTCCTGGGTTCTTGGGCAGTAATTGGGAAATTCCCCCTTGGCTTATTGATTGTGGGTTCTTGCTAAGCCTTATAGACGCCACGATAAGTTTGGATGACGTCAGCACGCTCGTATTCTGGCGTCTCATAAAATGCACCTGCAGAGAAGATGTCACATTTCAGGTTCATTTAGTGTTACCCACAACCGAGAGAAACCACCAAAGCCATGTTGTTGCTGAAGACCGTGCAGATGATGTCGCTGTCATTTGGGTAATTGAAGAATACAAGTACAGAGGACGGTACCAAATTAGCGATGTACATACACTTTTCTTAACTTAGCCATTCAGTTGTATTTACATGTACCGTTGGATGTACTTCCATAATGTGATAAATTGCTTGAAATGCAAACTGCTGCAAACTGATTGCTGACTAAACTGACCTAAAATACAAATCGCAAAATGATATGGAGGGACTGACGTTTCGATTTCTAGTAGAATCTTTCTCAAAGGCAAAACAATGTGATAAAATACATTTACGGTTTACAAAGTGCGAGTTTTGTTGCCTTTGGAAACCGTTGGGATTTTTCAAAAAGAGGCACCGTGGAGACAAACATCAGCCATAGAACAGAACAGAATAAACGTTACAAAAAAATGGAGTTACGTTTGAGTCTCAAGTACGAGATGGGGTAGTTCAAGTAATTCCTACAATGCCGTCTATGACGACCCCACCGACTCACCAATTACCGGGCGGTAACGGATGAAATCTCACAACTTGCACTATAGTTAACGAGTTCCAGAATTCACTTGACATGTTCGAATCTGTATTTTGGTACATCTAAAAATAACAGGAAGCCTCGGGGATAACAGCTTATATTCCCCGGGTATATTTCTGGCTAATTTCTTGGATTTGACTTTCATTCTAATGATACGTAAACCGCAATGTTGTTTTTCTTGATAGTAAATTACAGTAAACTCTGTTGTTCGAAGTCAGAGCATTAAAATCTTTAGCTATAATCACAGTCTTGTTTGAATCAACAGACAGATGTATGTGTTCTGGTATATTCCATCATTAGGAATAGAGCCTTCCTGCACCTTTTGGTGTAAAGTGGCGGAAATCAGGGGGATGGGAGTATGCATATCTCCCCACTTTTTCACTGGAGGCCAGGGATGATGAGAAAAAAAATCAAGCCGATTTTGAGGAATTTTTCAGATGTTACAACCTCAATGTATTCATTAGCTCTGAAAAGGGAGAAAATGAAGGATGAAAGAAAATCCTATAAATAGGACCTGGCGCTGTTTTGAGATGAGGGTCAGGGGTGGAAGTATGTTAAAGATGTACACATTAATCATGAACAATGCCCCTATTTGCCATATCTTGTCAGCACCCCCACTCCGGCTTTTCAAATTTTCATGGCTAAGCAATTTTTGGATTTACGTCATTACGTCAGCATAAATTTACGTCAATGTTCATGTTGTTTGTATGGAACTATACGCGCGCTTTATCCGAGGCTTAATTTGGGCTTTCGGGAGACACGCTGCTACACTAAGAAAATTATTCCAAAAAGTTAAACCTTTTCTGGGAAAAGATGTCCGGGTGTCGGGTTCTCTCCCGGAAACCGCGATCACGCTGGTCAACGTGGCCCAAGGAGGGGACCAGATTGGTCAACTCTGAGGTGTCCACGTCTCCCCTTGGAATGTCGTCCACCATGGCACTTTTTAATTGGCTATTTCCAAATTACCTCATTTGTCTTAATTTTTGGGCCAATCGCAAGAGCTGCTAGCACCTGTGCGAACGCGTGATTCGGTAGGACTATTTAACCCCCCTCTCGTGGCTGTGTCTTCAGAGCGTACTAAGACCTAGGTGCGAGTTCTATCCGAAAGTGCCCCCTGCACTTTTTTTTTTTGCCGTCCAGTTAGGAAGGAGAGCCGACTCCACAAAAGCGACTTTCTGTCACGTTCCTAACGTTCTCGCATCATTTTGCCGCGTGCTCTGTCGATACAGGTAAGCCGATACTTTCTTATTTTTGTATGAACCATGTAGCTCTCTTTTTTATATGATATGATTGTGTGACGACATTGAGATTTGTCTTGCCCACTGATGATAATGTTATACTTCCCACACTCCACGGGCAATGATGTAATCACTTGTGTTTCATTATGTTTCTCGCCAAGTATGCCACGTCCTATTGAGCAACAATGTAAATATAAATGGTTCTATACTCTATTACTCCTTGTACCGCTCCTGTAATTTAGCCAATATTCCCTTTATTGCTTTACTGGATGCATTGACACTGATAGACTTCTTTTGAACGTTGTTCACTTACTACATCACATTTTATTGCGTGGCTTCAGTACCGAATGCTAAGTTAAATCGGTCACATAAATTTCCGAATAGCCCTTTGACGATTTTGCATTCCTTGCTAAGCTACTCTTTACTCGCCTACTTTGAGTGCCTCTTGTTTTCACATTTTGCCCTGCCGCTTATTTAATTTTTTTGATGGATTGCTATTTTTGCTGTGTTGCCTCACCGAATTGAGGACTGGTATATTTTTAGACTAGTGTTCATTCCTTTTTTTTTTTTGGTACGCTTCCACGAACATGGATCAAAATTCTGTACGTAGATGACCTTGAGCAATCTGCACACACATGTACACTGCCAGCGTGTCTAAAATACCCAGTGCATGTCCGCACGACACAATAGCCACACAATGTAGATAATAATCTTTTAATCCAATGTTTAACTTGCTCTGTAGATAGTCGTATAGTTCACATTTACTTGTAACTGAAGGTCATGACCACTTGCCTTACTGCTCCCACATGCCATTCGAATGAATTAGCCAGTGTACACTTTTACTGTTTGGCCCAGATCACGTTTCGTGTTCTGCAGATAAACATGAGTTTATGCATGTATATGACCTTTGCACCGTTTAGTTTCCCCATTCCGATATTTCAAGTGTAAAATGTTCTGGGTGGACATCCAAAACTTCTTATCGCCATTGTTGTTGATATTTTTTATGCGAACACAGTTAGTTTAGATGCTATGTCTGATTGTGTTTTGATTTAATACCATACATATGTCAGTTGGTCCTACAAATATCTGAGAGCGTACTAAGACCTAGGTGCGAGTTCTATCCGAAAGTGCCCCCTGCACTGTTTTTTGCCGTCCAGTTAGGAAGGAGAGCCGACTCCACAAAAGCGACTTTCCGTCACGTTCCTAACGTTCTCGCATCATTTAGCCGCGTGCTCTGTCGATACAGAGTACGAAGTCCCAAGGTCACGCTTCGGAGAGCCGACCCGGTTCGCCTCTCCACCCGGCCCGCTTTTCACCCCCTTTTCCTGTTTGGGAACGCCCTTGGGAACGCCACGTCACCTACCCGGACTCGCGGAGACTCGCCCGGTACTGCAGACTTTGGCCACCCAAGCAAGATCAAGTCCTGGAAAGAAGAACCAGCTAAGCCCTTCCCTTTGTTTGACATTGTATAATTTATTATACCTTGTAAACCACACATGACTGTATTTGATATTTTTTTGTTCCTTGTGTACATACTCCTGTGAGTTTCGCCGTATAATTTTTCCACCCGAAATCTTTCAGACTCTTTCCCAAGTTTGCCAGCAGTTGTTGCAGATCCCTTTGTTCACTTTTTTTTTTCTCTCAGTTGTGACTCTTTTTTGGAGCCGTTTCTTTTGTGTGTGCTGGTTCAAATTTGCCCGTTCTTCTTATCTCTTTTCACTGGAGTATTACGCATTGAAAGTTGACATGAATTGTGTAACCGTTTTGCTTGATATCTTTGTATATGAATCACATAAGGTGTGCAAATAACAATACTTGTGCCCAGAATGAGGACCAACTGAACTCCTGCTATCTGCGTGATTTTTTTCCTTGTGAGCAAATTTCCGACTTTTTATCGAACCGGCATAGACCCTCAGACAATACTTGAGGTAAACCTGTGACATATTGCTTTCAGAACCCTTATTCAGGGCTTAGAAAAGAGGTATCGTCAATATTTGTAGATGGGCACAACCTGAACTCCTTCGATCTGGTCCTTGCCCCATACAGAGGTGTTTTAGTTAAAAAATGCTCTACCTTTAACGTATAAATTATTTAGTTATCACTTGATTCTTCTGAAGAAAAGAGAAAAACATGGACAGCTCCTATAATGCACCAAGACCGATGGCAGACATCTTTAGAGGTCTCCCAGAAAACGAACCCTAGCAGTGGCGTATCCACGGGGGGGGGGCACGTGCACGTCCCCCCCCCAAAAAAATTCCCGGTACCGCGCCACTGAAAAAAGGGGGGAATAGATATTGAACAAGGCTAACAAAAACTTGCCCCCCCCAAACACCCACACGACTGAAAGCTGGTGCCTCCCCCATAAGATGCTGGTGCCCCTGCGTGCCCCCCCCAGTAAAATCCTAGCTACACCACTGAGCTGTAGCAACCTCATACGGGCTACTCAGTCAACAGACATCACTGATTGTGATCCCAAATCCAAACAACAAAGGGCTCGAGAGGAACGGTCGATTGCTTCACTGAAAGAGCGCACAGTGATCAATGGTGTGACGTCAGCGGAGGATGAAAATCCTAAATAAATACTGATGAGACATTATCATCACATCATTTCCTGGAAAAATGACGCACGAAGTCAATTGCAACAATAGGCTGTTGTGGAAATCAACGACACGAGTCCCTATAAATACGAGTGGGAACTTCGTTCAGCCTCAATGCAACTTTGTCTTCGGAGTCTGTTTACTTTACAACAAAACGCGTCACTATAAAGTGTGTTCGAAATTGGCAAGTTTATTTTGAGAAGTTTGGATCTTTCTTTGGGCTAATAAACAGTTTTTTGTTGCGATCTAGTCTGTTTCTCACCCGGTACTACCAGAAGATGTCTAGAATGATGCAGCTTTGCTTGTCAGCTGTCCTGCTGGCTTTGTGTGTGGACGCAATGCCACCATTAAGGAATGTGAACACAGGTAAGAATGACCAATAATTCCTGACTGACTCCTATGAGGTCAATTCACGATGTGTTAAGTCGCTTCAACTTCACTTTTTGCGAGTGGGATGCTTTAGCAAGAAAAAAAAACTAGCCTGTTTGAGGTAAAGTGAATGGTTTAAAAAGTTGAGAATAAAATCAAAGCAGATTCCCAGATTCTACTAGTTCTGTATTTGAACAAAATCAAGTATAACTCTTACTTTTCCTCCAGAAAATCATGACTATCGTGTGGTGTGTTACTTCACCAACTGGGCACAGTACCGGCCAGGGTCGGCTCGGTTTGTCGCCGCCAACATGGACCCCAGTCTCTGCACCCACATCATTTTCGCCTTCGCCAAACTCAGCTACTCCCGCACCAACCGTCTAGAGCCGTACGAATGGAACGACGAGTCCACGGACTACATGGTCGGCAACTACGAAGCCGTGAACAACCTGAAGCAGACCAACCCGGCGCTGAAAACGCTGCTGGCGGTGGGCGGTTGGTCCCACGGGGTAGCACATTTCACCTACATGGCCGAGACGGCCGAACGACGGCAGGTGTTCATTCAAGATGCCATTCAGTTTCTCCGGCAGAGGAACTTCGACGGACTAGATCTGGATTGGGAGTTTCCCGGGGCGATCAACAGAGGAAGTCCGGCTATCGACAAGCAACGATTTACGCTACTTGTTCAGGTTCGTGGCCCTCAGAGCTAAAGCAATACATATTTCCAAACATTTTGATGCAGCGTTCCAAGTTTTTGCCTTTATTTCAGCATTTATTTCACATCTGCTTAACTTCTGAAGACGACAAAACACAAAGTTTGTAATCACTTGTACTTTTGTTATATTTTTCACCAAACAGGAACTCCGCGCAGCGTTTGAAGAGGAGGCAGCGCAGACGGGGAGAGAACGCCTCCTGCTCTCATCGGCTTGTGCGGCCGGTCCCTCGTACATCGCAAACGGCTATGAAATTTCCGCTATTTCAAGGTGAGCTTTCCCCAAGTTATTTTCTACTTAGAAAATTTTACTTAAAGAAGGTTGAAGGTATAGTCAGGGCCTTTAAGTTTGATAGACGCGTATGGGTTCGTGTCGACGTTATGGGGATGCACGGTGAGCAGTAAAAGTGTTACCAGACGTTGAAAAAGCGGGGAGGGGGTACCTTACCCAAAATGTAGATTGTTTCTTTAATGAAACTTGTACGCTCTGATCTGTAATCGCATTGTTGTTTTTTATCTGATCACCTTTTTCCGTCTGCACATTCTCTTGTTTCGTATTCATTCGTGTCTTGTTCCTCGTGCAAAAGAAGGTCCTTCAGGTGCTCTAACTTGTTCTCGCATGTTTTGCTATTAAATTGACCCTACCCAGTTCTTTCGATTTCATCAACTTGATGGCCTACGACTTGCACGGCTCCTGGGAAACCACTACTGGTCACCACACAGCCTTGTACCCAGGTGATTCAGATGTCGGGAACAACATGCTCCTCACCGTGGTACGTCTTGAACAAGTTGCTTAGCCAATCAATTTTAGCTACCAGTCCATTGTCAATGTAATGATTTTACTTTGACTTTATCATTAATAATGTGCTAAAAAATTAGTACACTCAAAAGGGAGATAGAATTTTCTGTTATGTCAACTGTTTTTGTGGCCAAAAATGCTTCGATTAGAGTTTTTAACAGTGGACGTTTAATAATACAGTGTACATAGGTTTTTCACGTGATGTCAGTTGATGGGCAAAGACATCAGGTCAGCGATCGTTCCACATCCGCGGCGGCGTACGCATTTCCGAATCTACGTCTTTCTTTTGGCAATAGAGCCTGAAAGTTGACCCCTCATGGCGCGCTTTCTGAACCCTCGGATAGGAAAAATAACGTGCAAAGATTTTAGAATTTGTAATATTTCTTTCGTTTTTTTAGTTACTTCTTACAAAATCCAACTTGGAAAAAAGGCTTTGGAAAATATTTGCTAGTATATCACTTTTTAGAAACTGAAAAATTAACTCGCATAAAAGAGAAATATCCTGCCAAAAATTTACCCATCGCACCGAAAATCTACTATGAAGAACAGTCCAATGCGGCGATCTCGTACGCAGATTAACATTTACGGTTTGAAATTTTATGGAAGTCTGTCGGTAAAAGCCGAAATAGAAACACCAAAATATTTTACAGCCTTTTTTAATTTATAAGGTAATAAACTCAAAGCAACAATCTATTTTTACGAAAGATTTTACTATTTATTTAACCTTTGCGGACAACAACTGCCTTACGTTAAATCAACGGAATCTGGAACCCATCGACTGCAGTTAGGTAAATCTTTTCAGCGTTTTACAATCTCGTTTTCACGTGTGTAATGGGAGTGAAAGCAAATGTGCAAGGAGACCCAGGTACAATATCGCTGGAATGAAGGTCGTTGATGGAATTCATTTTTTTTACCCATCTCCAGGTGACTTTCACTAAATATTAGTTGAGGAAGACAAAGGTAAAATTCCAACATGAGTGTTTCATGGCGTGGTTTCAGTTAGGAATTATTTTTCCAAAAATTATCGAACGTGATTGGACGGCCGAATGTAAAAACCCCACAGGCGGACCGCGCGAGTATTCCAGAAGCTCGCTGCATGACCTTTACTTCCAGGCTTTATTGCATGCACCCCAGAATCCTGATTGCACATCTTTCCATGTACATCTGAGTATACTGAACGCTGACAATCAAAAATCACTTGACAGAAAAATCTCTACTGGGAGGATCCTCCACTAGATAAAGCGTCATACGGTGAGAGGGAACTGACGAGGTAACACTCCCTGAATCGTGTCACAAATTATCTGTCCATCTCTCCCTACACACCCTGTCACATTCAGGAAAGAATAATCTGCCCTTCAGCAGAGATACCCTGTTTCAAAGCTGCATTTGGTAAGGGTGTAAGGCTCAGTCTCAGTTAATTTCAATCTTTTCTTTTCTCACCAGTCCAATGCTGTTGATATTTGGCTAGAGGGAGGAACACCGCCCTCCAAGCTTGTTCTGGGTATGGGTCTTTACGGCCGCTCGTTCACATTGAGGGGGCAGCAGACGGGCATTGGCGCTCCCGTTAGCGGACCGGGTACTTCAGGAGCTTCAACACGAGAAGATGGCTTCCTATCTTATTATGAGGTAATGAAAAACAAACAAATAAATAAACAAACAAACAAACAAACTACCCAACAAACACCCCAACAACCCAACAAACAAACAAACACCCCAACACCCCAACAAACAACCCAACAAACAAACAAACAAACAACCCAACAAACAACCCAACAAACACCCCAACAAACACCTGAACAAACAAACACCCCACCACCCTCCCCCAGAAAAAAAACACAATGGAAAAAGCAAGCACCAAAACACCCTAACAAACAAAAACGAACACCCCCATACACACACAAAACCAAAATTTGCTAAGTCTAATTTAACAAAGTGCTCCATTTGGCAATGAATGTAGAAACAATGATGGTTCACTAAAAAAAATCTAATCATTGTTTGTGATTTTATTTTTAAAACCTGTCCCAGATTTGCAACAAACTCCAAGATGGCCAGCTGACACGGGTATGGGATGAGAGGCGCCGGGTTCCTTATGCTTTCCATGGTAACCAATGGGTTGGTTATGACGATAAAAGGAGCATACGTGTCAAAGTAGGTACAAACACACGTGAATGTACATGTATGTACCAGTCTAATAATAGTGTGACTGAGGAGGGCACCCTTTGCATGCAGAAGTAGGCCTATTAAAATTATTATGATTATGTTATTATGGTTGTTGAATACAGACCTTTTTTCTTTTTTTTCAAAGGTTGACTTTTTGAAGGAGAAAGGCTTGGGTGGCGCCATGGTGTGGGCCATTGATTTAGACGATTTCAACGGGGACTGCGGCGAGACTTGGCCGCTGATGAAAGCCATCAACCGTAGGCTTGCTTTTGGTAGGTCTACATACATGTACATCCCTGCAGAGTACATGTAGACAGAACTGGTTTGCAATATTCAAGGGGAGGTCCATTACATACATGCTACCGTCTGTGTTCTTTCTGGTGCAGTAGTGCCAATCTGCCTAATGTATATGCTAGGCAGAATACAAATTGACTAAAAATCTTCGTTAAATCAGTCCAAACAGTAAAATTGTGTAAAAGTTTTATGTGCCAAATGTAATCACATGTGCCGATTAGACTGGTTTTGTAGATTTATTTCTTTTTATCCTACTTTTCTTGATTAGTGTCCTTCAGTTGTGTATTTTACTTAATTTGCTTCGAACCTGCAAACAGATGCCACCTCTTCACCAGCAAACGATGAGCTGGTCACTGACTCACCAGCCACGGACGCGCCAGCTACCAACACCCCTGCCACCAACGCACCGGCCACCAATGTACCGGCCACTGACGCAAGAATCACCGATGCACTGGCCACCAACGCACTCTCCACAGACGCCCCAGCCACTAACGCATCCTCACCAACCCACTCACCAGATGCCGGTACCTTCACGTGTCGGTATAAGCCCAATGGATATTACGCAGATACCAACAGTTGTAGGATGTACTACATCTGCAACCAAGGAGTTGCAAGCTATCTTCCGTGTGGTACAGGCTTGTACTTCGACCCCCAAACGTATACTTGCAACAATCCCGAAAACGTCCATTGCAACGCCCCAGACACCCCCCTGTTCTGCGATGACCGAGCCGACGGTCATTACGCTGACCCAGCGGACTGCAGTAAATTCTACCAATGTGCAAGCGGTTTCACATATCTAACGTCCTGCCAGGATGGTCTCTTGTGGAATTCCCACATTAACTCATGTGACTGGCCTCGTAATGTCAAGTGCGACCGGAATGAAGACTTCTAGTGTGACGGACGAGAGCACGGTTATTACGGGGATCCCTCTGACTGTGCCGGTTACTACCACTGCGCCAGTGGCAAGACGTACCGGTTCAGTTGTAGAGACCTGTACTGGAATGAGCAAGTTGGTGGATGTGATTATCCAAGCAATGTTCAATGTACTGTATAGTACAATAAATTACATGTACTGCCAGTAGAGCACTTTATAGAATTAGAATGACTGCCATTAGCAAACGACACTGCCCGAAATCGTAATGTTATTTTGTCTTCATTTTCCACAAGCTGGACATGTAACAAAACGAGTACGAGTAGTTTCCTATTCACTCGTGTCATGTAGATTTTAGCATTGCTATAATTCCAATTTATGAAATACTGCAAAAGATTAATGAAATGTTTCGGGTCTTTTTACGAAAAGTGTCTTCATGATGCATGGAACATATCTTCTAGATAATTTTTAGATAAGTCTTCACGTTTCAGTTTCTAACAATGCTTCTGTTGCAATTATGCGCACAAAATAATTATATAAGTGCAGTGTTTTTTAAGTAGAAGGATTATTATTAGTCTTAATATCCTTTCAATCTATTATTTTGTTGAAGGACCTTTTATTTAAAATGCTTAACTTTCAGTCTTTATTATAAACACAACTGTCTATTAGAGGTGATCAATGTTCCTAACTCAGTTTATCAAAATGTGTAAGTAGTGGGGGGGGGACTATCCAGCACACTTTGACCTTTGACCTAGAAAAGAGAAAAGGTCATAAATATGCATAAGTATAATAATAATATGATATTGGTATGAATAGGAATGAGGTGTAGGGTGAAAAATTAGAGCACAGAATGACCTTGGGTAAGAGATAGGCATAGGATAAGGTCAGAAAGTAAAAAAAATATGAAGTTTTTCATTTTCATTGCTCACATCTCATTGGTAATCTCATTGGACTGTGTAGGCTGGCGTTTTCTTCCCTCTGCAATAAAGAGAACAATTGAAAAATATGAAGTTTGTTTTGAACAATAAAAATAGAAGATCCGTTTGAGCAATGAAAAGAATATATTTTAACAATGAAAAGATCAATTTACATCTCAAAAAAAAATTGGAACGATAAAAAGAAAAATTTGAACAATGAAAAGAGTAAAAGAGTAATAAAACGAGTAATGCATAGAGTAGTTTGAGCGATAAAAAGACCAATTTGAACAATAAAACAATGAAAAAATAAACAATGAAATATGCAAATCAGAAGTAGTAAATACATGTATATTTAGGATATATGGAACGCTTTCACTTGTTTCGTGTCATTTAAAGGTCATCCTTCGCAGAGTCAACATGAATGGTATTTATACTGCCAAGCCATATGCTTGTCACCAGTGTGACAAATGCTTCGGACGGAAGTTTGATCTAGAGAGGCACATCAAAATATCCACGTTGAGGAGGAATCAGACATGAATGAAGCTGACTAAAACTCGGATTATGTTGAGGAGGTCGATGACGAAACCTCGGATGAAGTTCAGATTTGGAAGACAATGCCGCCTACCAAGATTGGCTGGCTGAAGCTAGAGAATCACATAGGGAGATGAGGGATGAAAAATATGACAAGTACGTTAACGAAGGCATGGATGAAGATCAAGCCAGGCAGAAAGCAAACAGAAAGACCCTCTGGGCCGTCAAACAAGACTTTTTCGACAACTATAAGGAGTTCCTGTCAAGTTACCTATATTTGAGGGAAAATGAAACTCACAAGGACATTGTAGATGATCTCGATGGAAAACTTGATAAAGGCATGGACGTCAACAAAGCCTTGAATAGAGTTTTGCCTAAACATGCTGAAACATTTGCTGGACTGTTTCATGACGAAGAGGAGCATGCCTAAAAGATAGTCTGTAGAGACAAATTGTTCCAAAAATAATGAATACATGTAATAACTCTGATTTCAAAGTTAACAAACTTCCGGTAATCACCCTTGTAGTAATTCTTAAAATTACTAAGATACTTATTGTAAAAAATCAATGATGAAAAACGGGAAATAAAACAGTACCGGTACAAACCTTCCAGAAACCAATATGTGAAGTCCATTGCATTTGTTTTGTGTTATACTTATCGGTATGACTATCGAATGATAATTTTCAGGTCGGATATTGGCCGGAACTTCTGCACAATATTCCACAGCACGACGAATAAATTTACCCCTTTGCTACGTATTAAAAATCCCAACTGACGTCATGCCACCCCTAGAATTCTTAATTTTATATAATGCTGTATTTTACATTTGGGTTCCGCAATAACGAACAACAGTAACGCTCCGCTCTGACTGAATTTGTGAAACGTACACATGTACAGGGTAACGAGACGTAAAACACTCTAGTTCAAAGGATTAAAAATTTAAAAAATAGGGACAATAGAGTCTTCTTCCCGTATCGATCGAATCTCGGTAGCCATAGTAAGTCAAACCAAAAGACCGCTAGCATGTGGGCGCCCTCTCTTCCTGGGTTAAGTCAGACCAACACTCACTTCCAACGTACACAATCTAGAGATTATCTCTCTCATTGACCGGCGGCACGAGCTGTCTATTGTGTAGGGATTATCGCTTCCTACTCCTTATTACCCCTTAGGATTGCCTGGTGGGCCAGTCCGTATACCATCACACACTGTATGACTCATCCACTATTTTTTATTATCAGCAAGGTCAAATTGTACCAAAAGTTTTTAACCCAATATGTTCATATTCATATCTCGAATATTCACCCTCTACAGTCAATGTCAACCTGTGCCAGACTTTCTGACCTTATCCCATGCCTATCCCTTACCCAAGGTCATTCTGTGCTCTAATTTTTCACCCTACACCTCATTCCTATTCATACCAATATCTTATTATTATACTTATGTATATTTATGACCTTTTCCCTTTTCTAGGTCAAAGGTCAAAGTGTGCTGGATAGTCCCCCCACTACTTGTGTACTCTCTTCGAGCAGTTAAAGTTGTGTACACACTGCAGGAAAAGTTTGTTAGATAAAAAAGAATGACTCACAGGCTGAAGATGGACGATACTGTTTCTCGACTTATGGTAATACATTATGGTATCTTCTATCGTCGCAAAATAAGTCAGCTGTTTTTCTGATTTGGCTCACAGTTGGATGTGAATGAGTGGCATAAATCAGTCCCGAAAATCGGGTTAGGCTATGTGGAATTGTGGGGGGACGGCCATGGAAATTTGAAAAGCGGGGGGGGGGAGTGCTAACACCAGATGACCCTACATGTATATACAGGGGAAGATGTTCATGATACAGATGTAAGATGGATCCCGTTCCTGTTTTTTTTTATTGTTCCTACTGTGAGTGCTACTGAATACATTTTAGTGATTGAGAAGTTCGAGAAATTCTTCACAACTCGCCTGAATGTTTTCTTACCACGAAAAAGTGTGTGGAGGGATTCAATAGCCCCCCCGTCAAAAAGTGGGGGTTACATGTATATAACCCCATCAGACCGGGATTTACGCCCGTAGTGTGGATCTGTAACAGCTCATTTTTCGTTCTTCAGTCCTTGTTGTTAAGGATTTTATCCACTTTAGGATCGTGTATAATTATATATAAATAAGTTTGGGAACAGTAAGCTTAGTGCACAAGGTGCGCTGATCTAAGGGTCGGAGCAGTACCGGTAACCAACATAGGTTTGAGCAGGACCTCGTACACGAAAATTCGAAAATGTCATGGCAATACCGATATCCTTTCAAATAAGCTTTGTACATGGCCATACAGCTTAGCGTCAACATTAATACTGTGTACACGTATGTGTTTCCTCCTTACTGAAGGGAAGTCAGAGGGTTCCCAACGCGAACAAGGAAATGCATGATCCGTTCATTTAATTGGAGAGGGATATGAGGTTAGGCGGGTGCAGCCACGACCCTGCACTATACGGGGAATCCACAACCATGATGGTATAATAAAAGGGGGCTGTACCAACATTAATTAACATAATAATTATAGTAATAGATAATAGTTATTACAACACACACAAACACAGAAAACATCTGTTTGAATTGCCAAACGCGTTTCATACAAGTCAAAAAAAACTTGTGACATTTCTGATTGTATTCTACAATGAAATTATATTTCCCTCACCGGAAAGACCGTTTTAATCTGACCTCTTGGAATATTTGACCGGCATATTTGACGTGTTTTTAAAAGCAGTTTCAAAAAAAGGGGCTCTGTGTTGTTGAAAAAAGTTTTGTTTTCTGTCCAGATTTTTCAGTAAGCACAGTCGGTACCTTGCCGAGGGTCTGAATAAGGAGCCTAAGGCCCCCCAAAAATTCCAGTTTCTGGTCAGGAGTTGGCTCCAAAAGTGGTGCAGCAACGCTGTTTTTCTTTTCATCCTCACTTTTTTTTCCTGGAAATGCTGTACATGTATAACGCGCGATGTCCACCGGGACTGCATGAGCGGGTAACGCCGGCCGCTACCAACATTAAATTAGACTGAGCCCCCACCCTTTTTACTTTTCAAAAGCATTTTCAGCTTGTACATGTACACAGGACATAAGACCACCTCATTCGTCTGGTTCCCAGATGTAAATTTAATTTAAAGAAATAACGTCATCTGAAAAAGAGTGCCTAACTAAAATGTATGGAAAACTAGAGGGACTCCTTTACTGTATATATTACTCAGCCACACCCCATCAAAAAATGTTAAAATTACCCAGTAGCAGAATTCAGTCGATTTAGCAAGTTTGGCAGCTTCTGGTAATCTTTTTTTACCAAATAAAAAAAAATGTTTTAATTTGTCGACGTGCAGGTCTACGGTGACGTGCTTGCTGACAGGAAATCGAACACTGTTTCGCCTAAGGGGCCAAAAAATTAATGTGACAGCCTCCAAAAATAAGAAATTTTTTGCCCTTTGAAACACACACACACACCTGCGCAAATGTAAAAAAGTTTTGCCCCAATTTTATCATCTTCATCTGATTTTCCAGTTTTTTGGAAAGTTAAACTCTCCGAGAAGCTTTGTACAGCTGAGCATCAAAATCAAACACAAATCTCCCGTTCCACCTCAAAATCACTCTGTAAAATCAGGGATTGTGGTAGGAAGATCTCAGCTGTCCCGTGTCCCACATGACATTCCTATGAAATTTCAATTCAATCAAGAGTGGACAGTGGCGGCGCCTTGACGATCGGCGCGCCAGACCTCGGTGGCTGTATGCTAGTGTCGGGCAAGGCAGAATCGCGTCGGTGCAAATGATCCTTCATTTTCCGTAGGTTATGATGCGGAATCTTTAAAATGAAACGGTTGATCGCCCTGCCGTAAAATGTGACAAAGTTTTTGTGGGTGCAAATGTGGGTGCAAGAGGCTTGTTAGTGGGTTAATTTGCACCCACATGACACCACGTAGAACCGCCACTGAGTGTGTGGAGTTTTTCTATCGTGTACTATTTACAACACACATTTCTGCCTCTCTCTAGCCTCTTCCAAAGCGAGACGAAGGCACGACGGCTCAATTGCGTCGTGCCGTTGTGTGGCACATCAGTTGCCTTCTTGCATTAGTTAATGTTTTTGTTTTGTTCTTAAAATAAAAGACTACATGTAACTTCTCTGAGATGGCCGAGGGGTTACGCTCGCGGTTATCAGATCGTTAGACAGTGGGTTCGAATCCCAGCGGTGCCTTTTTGTTTTCCATCGTTTGCTGTCAGTCAGTAGCTATAAGAGACTCTAATTCATCCCTGCCAAATACCAACAGTACCTTAGCCCACGGGGTAAGCTCTTCTGCTGGGACTGTCCGCGAAGTCCAGGTGAGCGCCTTAGTACAGGTTCGAGACGTATGGCCGACTCGGCGGCCAGAGCTTAGGGGCTTGTCTCGTTTCCTCCCTTGCATGGTCGCTCGAACCCTTTTTGGGGTTAAATGGATGGGCAGGGAGGAAGTGCGGTGGGCCGGGAACCCGAGACCCAGAAGAGTCCTATATGGAAGCCGGTAACTGCGATTCGTAGCGAATTTCAGGAGTCCGTGCGCCTGAATGCTTGGTCAACACCGCATAACTTTTAGATTTTTTTTTATTTCCTGAGCGCGAAACTCCCAAGGCAATTTTTTAGGTTGAATACATGGATTTTTTTCTTATCTATGACGTGAATTTGCAACTTTTTATTTCAATGACAGCTACAATTAATTTGTTTTCATGTAAACCCTCAATATGCACCTTTCTGTCACAGTTGACCTTGCTTTCAACTTTTGTTTCACTGTTTTCAAAGGGTGCTTTAATAAATGCTTGTTTTGTTTTCAAGGTAACGAGCATTCCCATATTCAAACACAACAGCCACGCTTTCCCAGTTAGGGATAGGAAGGGTAAGGGCTAGGGTTAGTGATTATAGGGTTAGGGATAGGGTAGGGACTAGGAGTAGGGATAGAGTTAGAGATAGGGTTAGGGATTACGGTTAGGGATAGGGTTGGGGTCAGGGTTTGGGTTTTGGTTAGAAATAGGGTTAGGGATAATGGTTAAGGATAGCGTTTGGGTTAGGCGTAGGGTTAAGGATAGGGCTAGGGCTAGAGATAGGGTTACGGATAATACGGGTAGGGATAGGGTTGGGGTTAGGGGAAGGGTTAGGGATAGGGATAGGGTTGGGGTTAGAGATAGGGCTAGAGATAGGGTTAAGGATAGGGTTAGGGACAGTAGGGTTAGGGTTGAGGATAGGGTTAGGGACAGTAGGGTGAGGGATATTGTTGGCGTTAGGGTTAGGATAGTGCGAGTGTTGGGGATAGGGTTAGAGAAATTTTGAGCTTTATTTTTACAGCAACATTTGACACAACTGAAAATACGACAACAAAAGTCAACATATAAAAAATATGTTACAAAAATAACAGGAACGTTGCTCACTTTTCAAGTACATAAGGAAGTTGCTGTAAAGAGGCTGGCTTCACAGGGCAAGGTATCTGAAGAACTAAACCACGTATCGGACCCACCACAAAGCATAACATGTTATTTAGCAGAACTCTTCGGTTGCCGATTCACTTTCCCCGGAAAAAAATGGCCTGCATGAAACTATTGAGGGTGCATTCCGCGAAATGGTTGTATTTCTGCGCGCGAGCTCATGAATATTTTGTGATCCCACGGGTTCTTACAATGAAACATGCCATAATCAGGAGGGATCATAGAAACATTTCTATAAATCCCAAATTTTGGACTGGCAGTTTCCAGTTCGGCTTATTTCATTTGCAAAAGCCCTAAATTGAGGGCCTAGTTGGATAGAGGCGGACGGCGACAATCAGAGCTGGGCGAATAGTTTTACTACTTTAGAGGTATCTTCGGGGAAAGGCGAATAAAAACATGAAATTGGAAGGAAAAGATCTTCTGGCCATAATGTTGAATTTCCGGTGAAAAAAGGAGACAAACCTTCTCAGAGAGTGTACCGGCGGCGCTTTTTCGCTCTGATTTTGTTTACTGCTTTCTATGGGAGCGTATTGTGGTGTAGTGCAACCTGCGAGAGTTCATGGGTTCACCACTACAAATAAATTCCCATAGACAGCTGTGATAAATCCCCACACTTCACAATTATTAAAAAAATACTCACAACTCTCACAGGTGTCCAGGCTGTGCAGAAAAACGATGATCGACATGTCCCCTTTCATTTTCCTTTCAATTCCCGGGAGGTTGACCAATGAATTTTTGAGAAATTTTCACCAGAAGCAGACCACCCCTTAAATGAAGAGAATATCCCTGCCCAGAAAAGTGGCCATTATTAAAAGCCATCCCTCTGAAAAACGGCCAAATAGTGCCACTTTCGGACCCGACTGCAACCAAATTGCTCATAACTGCAAGCCCAACGTCCGGGCCGGAGGCTCAGTGCCATATTTCTCCAATTTCTCGATTTGATGGGTCTAGAGATAAGGATGGGGATAAGGGTTGGGGTAGGGTTGGGTTAGGGTTAGGGATAGGGTTAGGGAGAGAGATAGGGTTAGGGATATTAGGGTTAGGGGTAGGCTTAGGGTTGGAGATATGGTTAGGGATAACAGGGTTAGGGATAGGGTTCGGGTTAGGGATAGGGTTAGAGATGGGGTTAGGGATATAGATAGGGTTGGGTTTGGGGGTAGAGTTAGGGATAGGGTTAAGGTTAGAGATAGGGTTAGGGATAACAGGGTTAGAGATATTGTTGGGGTTGGGGTTAGGGGTAGGGTTATGGTTACAGATAGGGTTAGGGACAATAGGGTTATTGGTAGAGACAGGGATAGGGATAATAGAGTTAGGGTTGGGGTTAGGGTTTAGGAACAATAGAGTTAGGGGTAGCATTAAAGATAGGGTTAGGGTTAGAGATAGGGTCAGGGATAACAGGGTTAGGGATAGGGCTGGGTTTAGGGGTAGGGTTAGGGTTTGAGATAGGGTCGGTGATAAATGTTAGGGATAGGGTTAGGGATAGGAATAGGGTTAGGGTTAGATATAGGGTTAGGGATAACAGGGTATTGATAGGGTTGGGGTTAAGGGTAGGGTTAGGGTAAGAGATAGGGTTAGGGATAATAGGGTTAGGGGTAGGGATGGGGTTAGGATTAGGCTTAGGGATAGGGTTAGGGATAGGGTTAGGGATATCGATAGCGTTGAGTTTAGGGGTAGGGTTAGGGTTTGAGATGGGTTGGTAATAATGGTTATGGATAGGGTTGGGGTTAGGGATAGGGATAGAGATAGAGGTAGGGTTAGGGATAACAGGGTTAGGGATAGGGTTGGGGTTAGGGGTAGGGTTAGGGATAGGGTTAGAGATATGATAGGGATAATGGTTAGGGATACGGTTGGGGCTAGGATGAGGGTTAGATATAGGGTTAGGGATAACAGGGTTAGGGATAGGGTTGGGGTTAAGGGTAGGGTTAGGTTAGCATTAAAGATAGGGTTAGGGTCAGAGATAGGGTTAGGGATAACAGGGTTAGGGATAGGGCTGGGTTTAGGGGTAGGGTTAGGGATAGGGTTTGAGATAGGGTCGGTGATAAATGTTAGGGATAGGGTTAGGGATGGGAATAGGGTTAGGGGTTAGATATAGGGTTAGGGATAACAGGGTTATTGATAGGGTTGGGGTTAAGGGTAGGGTTAGGGTAAGAGATAGGGTTAGGGATAATAGGGTTAGGGGTAGGGATGGGGTTAGGATTAGGGTTAGGGTTTAGGGGACAGGGTTAGAGATGGGGTTAGGGATATGGATAGGGTTGGGTTTAGGGGTAAGCGGTAGAGCTAGGGATAGGGTTAGGGTTAGACAAAGGGTTAGGGATAATAGGGTTAGGGATAGAGATGGGGTTAGAGATAGGGTTTAGGGTTAGAGATAGGGTTAGGGAAAACAGGGTGAGGGATATTGTTGGGGTTGGGGATAGGGGTTAGAGATAGGGATAGGGAAAATAGTTGGGGATAGGGTTGGATTAGGGTTAGGGATAGGGTTAGAGATGGGGTTAGGGATATGCATAGGGATGGGTTTAGGGGTAGCGGTTGAGCTAGGGTTAGGGTTACAGATAGGTTTAGGGTTAGAGATAGGGTTAGGGATAATAGGGTTAGGGTTAGGGATGGGGTTAGAGATAGGGTTAGGGTTAGAGATAGGGTTTGGGATATTGTTGGGGTGGGGTTAGGGGTAGGGACAGAGATAGGGTTAGGGATAACAGGGTTAGGGATAGGGTTGGGGTTAGAGATAGGGTTAGGGTTAGAGATAGGGTTAGGGAAAACAGACTTAGGGATATTGTTGGGTTCTGGGATAGGGTTAGAGATAGGGATAGGGATAATGGTTGGGGATAGGGTTAGGTTAAGATTAGGGATAGAGATGGGGTTAGTGATATGGATAGGGTTGAGTTTAGGGGTAGAGTTAGGGATACGGTTAGGGTTACAGGTAGGGTTAGGGGTAGAGATAGGGTTGGGTATAACAGGGTTAGGGATATTGTTGGGGTTGGGCTTAGGGGTAGGGACAGAGATAGGGTTAAGGATAACAGGGTTAGGGATAGGGTTGGGGTTAGGGGTAGGGACAGAGATAGGGTTAAGGATAACAGGGTAAGGGATAGGGTTGGGGTTAGAGATAGGGTTGGGGTTAGAGATAGGGTTAGGGAAAACAGGGTTCGGGATAGGGGATGGGGTTAAGGGTAGGGTTAGGGTTAGGGTAAGAGATAGGGTTAGGGATAATAGGGTTAGGGGTAGGGATGGGGTTAAGGTTAGGGTTGGGGTAGGGTTAGGGTTAGAGATAGGGTTAGGCTTAACAGGGTTAGGGATAGGTTTTCGTTAGGGTTAAGGATAGGGTTTGAGATAGGGTCCGGTGATAATGGTTAGGGTTGGGGATGGGGATGGGGATAGGGTTAGGGTTAGATATAGGGTTAAGGATAACAGGGTTAGGGATAGGGTTGGAGTTAGGGGTAGGG
>NC_141777.1:22915081-23055081 GCF_054643075.1 Acanthaster planci
ATATAGTAAATACAATAAGTATTTACATTCCTACCTGTATAGCTGCCACCATGAGATTGCTGAGTGCTGAGGTCAACTCGGCCATTCTGATCAGCCACAAAATGGCCAAGTGATTGAAAAACCTTATCTCGTTCCCGCAGGATTGATCCAACGCTGACCGCGCTGTTGGGTGGCAAACCGCTGGCTACAACGGCTACAATGTCGTCTACGAAACTGGACTGTGGATTGACTGTAATGCTGGGAAGCATGGTCGCACATTGACGTTGCTGCAGTACTCTTGGCACAGTCATTAATGTAGCGATATTCCGTTTGATCAAACAGCTCATATTCTGTTGTGAAGATTTTGCATCGGACTTAAGCATGGACTAAGCGAAGTTGTCATTATTCTTTTCAAGCAGCCGGTTTGGGCAAGTGCCCATGGTTGACTGACGTTCGATTAGCTTCCCTGAATACACCAGTTTTATACCAAGGGAAGCCTCGAAATGACGCTAATCGATCGCTGCAGTGAATTCCCCAAGGCATTCTGGGAAAAAGGTCAAGTCCCTGCGGCCGCCACGTCCATCCATGCATCATGCATGCTCATGCAAGAACAGTCAATCTGTGACGTCATTACACGCGAGCAGCCTCCAGAGACCCGCTCGCCCGCGCCAGCCGGGGTCGTGGGTCCAGTCCACTAATTCAAGCCCCATTGAAAACAGTGTAAAATCAGCACCGCTCAGGGCCCAATAGCATGCACGCCAACATCCCTGAGATTTCTGAAACACAAATGAAATTCTTGTCTGGTCACTTATCTTTCAATTTCTTTTCAATTTTTTGTGGGTTAACCAATTACATTTTTAATTATTCCCACAAAACAAAATCACCCCCCCCAAAAAAGTGATTTTTCCGAAGTCTGATTGCGGCCATTTTTCAAGTGGCAACCCTAGTCAACTTTCTCGGGCACTTAGGACCATTTTTCAACCGTAGTTTTCAGCCCTTCTGCCCTCATATGAAAGCTCAAAGACCCAGGGAGTTGATCCTGGCAACGATTTACACAATCTCACCATTTTGGGGGCCAAACAATCTCCTTTTTCAAAAGATACTGTGGAAGGGGGCACTTTTAATGCTAATGAGCTGGTCAGAAATTCTCACTTGAATTAGTGGTCTGCACCCTCGTGGTGGCTCACACCAGAGCATGCAAGCACGAAGATCACGTGATGGCTAAACGAACGCTCTCGTGTAAGTTTGACTTACACGTGTAAGCTGGTACCCGGCGGCCGGTCTGAATTAAGCTGAGTCAGTTGCGTCTTTTATCACCGATCGGGTGGTGATATGTTACTGCAAGTACATGTACACCATACATGACTTGTGTACCGTTCAGACGTTTACGCTCAAAGACGATGCGGATGACATGCTTTTTTCTGAAGGGGGAAAGGGATGATTTTTTTAGGGGAGCCCCCGAATTGGGAATTTCTTAATGTGATTGTTATGGCCTGTCTCAGGGCTGAGACAGTTTTTTTTTAGGCTGTTACATCCTTGGGGAAAGAAGGGAATGTCCCCCCCGAAAAATTAATCGAATCCGCTGCGAAGGCATGCCCGAGGGTTATTCCTTCAGGACTTAAACGAGGGAAGAAATCAATCGAGACTGCACGGTGCACCCTTACAAGCACGTTTTTTTTTCAATTTTGAATCCAGTGACAATTGAGGCGCACGGACAGTGTAATCGCTTGCAATTTAATTCAATGATTTAATTAAGTCGGCTATTGTGTGACACGCCGACAATTTTGGGTGCAATTTTTTAGCAGGCCTTTATATCCAGAGTTAATGCGAAGCGCTGCGTGCGGTACTGCACCACATCGAAGAAATATAGACGTTAATGTTTGTCTAGCCCGCATGTTTGAATTCACGTCTCAAATTCAAAACAGCTCTGTCATGCATGATTGTACAGCTTATACAGTACAGAATTTAAAAATCTGCATATCAAAATAGTGCAATGAATTTATGGTATGATAAAACAAAATCTCAGCCAGTTCGTTTCAATGTACTTTAAAGAATTTTTAAATATTAAAGTGGTATATCTTCTACACGAGCATATCGGTCAAATATTCTGGTACCTTGCATTTCTTTATCGGACTTCGAGGTATTTCAGAATTTTTCAAACCAAACATTCTGCATGCTCCGTGTACACACTTCAAAGGCGTCCCTTTCTGACATGAATGTCTGGTTAGTAGGCTTCAATCTGTGCGCACTCAAGTTGGTGCCCTCTATGTGTGCATGGCTACAAAAGCACATTGGAAAAGTGACTTACGGATTGTGGAGTTAATCAAGTTAGGGAAAACAGTGGTCAACATCAATGAAATTATTTCTTTTCCAAGATGCTTACATGGAATTGAAACTTTCTTTTCATGGAACACGGCGCTTAAAGGATGTGCTAAACGCCTAGGCTTACAAATCTTCATTTTGCACTGCTAACAGCAACGGTCGATTTCAGTATACATACATGTACATGTACACTTATCTTCATGTACAATATAAACAGTAGTTTCCCTAGATACTCTGCCTTTCCAAGTGCAACACTACGAATCTGCTTTAAATTTTTAATTAAAGCCTCTTCATCGATATTAGGACTAAACGATCGTTAATACATTTACCATAGAATGCAAACCCAATGAACCCTTTTCTATCTTGCGCAGTGTTGGAATTAACGATTGAAATCGTGTTAATCAGTGACGTGCACTTGTGCTCGGGAAATATGGGACTCTATATAGAGGTCGATCGATGTCCATAATAATGCACATCTGGAAATATGTATTCATAATGGCATATTTATGGCTTTTTAAATTGTTTTTCCCTTTTTGATGAGTGGTACTGAATGCATATTTGTAAGAAGTCTGAAATAATTTTCGAAGTCCAATTTCATTTTTTTTTATCCCAGCAAAAAAATGGGGAGATTATTCAAGACAACGGTGTTCAGTCATGCATTACAAAAGGATGCGATCAAGGTATCATTAGAAAGAATACTGCTTCTACTTTTCGGAGATCCTTATACATTATAATCATATCTCATGGTTTGGGCATATTCCTCAGGGTTTGGTTTTTTCTGGGACACACTGTATTGTAACAAAATGGTCTCCGGGTGCTGGGTCAAGACACAGTTGTAGTGCGCCCAGTATGTTCACTGTGATGGCACACATTCCTTCAGTTTTGGGGTACATTTACTGGACCATGTCTATTGATGTAAAGTACAAAGGGTACTGCTTTTAACATTCCACTGATGGTCTGCAAAGAGATACCCTCGCCATACCGGCGAGGCCCATGCGACTACCACTGGGCGATGGCGTTGGTTAGCGTTGCAGTTCTTTCCTCGTACATGTACATGTACTGGTCGAGTTCGGGCGCCGTGTTCTTGACACGGGTTTCTTGTTCTCGCGCTCGAACGGCGGGAACACGACTCAAGAACACTGTTCTCGGAACAGGATCACACACCACCTCCTCGTCAGGGTTTTGCAGGAACACACGGAAAAACTCGTGAGATTCTGATTTTTGAACAGCTGCAAAAAATAGAGAGATGGTTTACAAAGTTGGAAACAATAGGATGTTTGCAAAATTAACATTAATTATTTTTCACGACACAGAAGTGAATGTTCCTGTTTAAAAAGAACAGAATTCAGCCCAGTTGTCCAAGCATTAACTGTCGAATAGTTTACTACAACATGGACGCCGCCATGTTGCTTTTTACTAACTACCAGCGATGACCGATTGTACGTTCCCGGCGTTCGAGCGGGAAGACCGACAAATCAAGCTGTTCGAGAACATACGAGAACAAGCCGCCCGAACTCGACCCACGAGGCCCGTGTTCGAGTCCCGGCTTGGCCCAGGCTTGAGTGTGCATTTGGTTTTCAGTTTCGGTCTCACAGGTTTTTTTCCGGGCACTTCGGTTTCCTCCTGCCTCTAAAACTGAACCTTCTTCCTAACTCCGTAACGTGATGCTGATTAATTAGTGTGTGAATAAACGGATAGTTATTGGCACAAATAGCCCGAGTTGCTGAAAGCGCCATTAAAAAAACAAAACAAAGAAAACAAACAAACAAAAAAACTAATCCAAAAAAACAACAACAACAACAACAAAAACACTGGACGAGGCATTTCTACAGAACACTCTGGCTGTAGACACATCTCTGTAGCTCGGCGGGCGGCGGTCTTTTTTTCTGTACGCATTTAGTTGAATTTGCTATTGTAAAGTTTGATTTTGCCTGTTTTATGTTGTATAAGTTACCGCCGTCCGTCGGTGTTTTTCTTCTGTTTCATCATGTAAGTTTGCATTTTGTTTCCTTTGTTTAATCCCTATTTTGTCGAGTGCTATGGGGGCCTAGCCTGGTCAATCTCACCCTTTCCGGAGAATCAAGAAATAAAATTGTGATTTAAAAAATCTTTTTCCGGAGACCCAAAAAATTGACTTGTGTTCGGTGGAATGATTTTCTTGAGTTCGTGTTCTTAACTGGCGGGTGTGTTCCCCATAAGGGATTACCGTTACAATATACCCCCATCCCCATGCGCTGATGGGTGCAGTGTCCCAATTCAAGGAAAATTCTCCGCCAGGCCGAGGCGCAGAAAAAGTACCCCCAGAGATTGTTTCGAAAAGAGGGGTCTGTTTGGGCCAGGAAATGGTGGAATTGTGTCAGTATGGCCCAGAATCATCTCTGTAGATTCAGGGGCACCCATCTGGGGGCAAAGCAGACAAAAATGGGATTGAAAATTAGTCAGAAGAGCCCCAGGAAGGTGAGGGATGTCATTTGAAAAATGGCCGCTGGGAGGGCTTGGCAACATTCACTTTTTGGGGGGTGAGTTTGTTTTGGGCGGATAATTAAAAAATTCATTGGTTAACCTAACTAAAAATTGAAAATCAAATGAAATCTGAAGGACCAAACAACACATTGATTTTTGTTTGAGAGGCCTCAGGGACTTCAGTTGCCTGCCATGGGGCTCCAAACTTGGTTGATTTTACACTATTTTCAATGGAGCTTGAATTAGTTCAGTGCACCCTGATTGGGCTGCGATGACGTAACTATCTTCCGTAGCTGGTACCTTGTTGTAGCGGGTTCACGTCCGTCTGGTAACTTGTGTTGTTTATGTGTTTGCCCCACAATAAATTACAAGGCACCAGTCTTGACCGCAACGATAATGTGTATATGGGTGCACTGAACTAATTGAAGCCCCATTGAAGACAATGTAAAATCGACCACGTTTGCAGCCCCGGTGCGGGCAGCCGAAGTCCTTCAGGCCTCTCAAACAAAAAAGTGTTCTAGGGCCATTCAGCTCTCAATTGATTTTCAATTTTTAGTAGGTTAACCAATAAAATTTTTAATTATCCACCCAAAACAAACTCACCTTCCAAAAAAGGAACGTTCCCAAGTCTGTCAGCGGCCATTTTTCAAATGACATCCCTCCACCTTTTCAGGCTCTTTGGACAATTTTTCAGGGATATTTTTCTATGCTTCGCCCTGGGATGGGAGCCCTTGAATCTAGGGAGTTCATTCTGGGCCATTCTTTTACAATCCCACAAATTCTTGGGCCACACAATCTCCCCTTTTCCAAATAAACTGTAGGGGTACTGTTTGAGCGCCTCCGCCTGCCGAAGAATTTCCCTTGAACCGGGCAGTGCACCCTTTAGATTGCCAATTAGGGTGCATTCTATTAAATCCAGTGTTGTAGTCGAGTACTTTCCGAGTACCAACGTTCTCCGCAAAATACTGAACTGGGTAAGAGGGAATAAAGCCAGAGTACACAGTCATTTGATGGTAAATGTGCAAAGGTAAGATTACAAAATAAATGTTAGACTTCAGACACTCCCAGTTGTGTAAAATTTAAGTTTTAAGGAGAAAAGTACTCGGAAAGTACTCGGCCGAGTACTTTCCGAGTACTTTTTTCCCTAAAAAGTTAATTTTAATCTACAGCGATGGCCTGAAGTCATTATGTTGCTTTGTAATCTTACCTTTATGCATGTACCATCAAATGCCGACGTACTTCAGCTTTGTTCCTTCCTAACTAGTTAAATATTTGGTAGAGAACTTGGTTCTCAAAAAGTACTCGACTACATCACTGATTAAATCGTTGTATTTCTGAGCGCAGGCTCATTAACATTGAATTTTTACAATAAGACGAGCCATAATCAGAAGGCATCATAAAAATATTTCTATAAATCCCGAAGTTGGGACTAATAGTTGCCAGTTCGGGGCATTTCTTTCACAAAAAGCCCCAAATTGCGGACCTATATTTTTGATAGAGGGAGGAGGCTAAATTCAGAAATGAGCGCTTAGTTTTACTGCTATTTTGGGGGTATCTTCGTTCAAAGGCGAATAAAAAAATTTTCGGCTAACCTCCAAGAAATTGAAACGAAAAGTGATCTTCTGGCCATAATCTTGAATTTCCAAAGAAAAACGGAGGCCAACCTCTTCACGAGAGTCAGCAGGCGGCGCTATTTTGGTCCGATTTTGCACTGTTTTCTATGGGTGCACTGACCCAATTCAAGCTCCATTGAAAATAGTGTAAAATCAACCAAGTTTGGAGCCCCATGGCAGGCAACTGAAGTCCTTGAGGCCTCTCAAACAAAAAACGTGTTGTTTGGTCCTTCAGATTTAATGTGATTTTCAATTTTTAGTAGGTTAGCCAATGATTTTTTTAATTTTCCGCCCAAAACAAACTCACCGCCCAAAACAAACTCACCCCCCAAAAAGTGAATGTTGCCAAGCCTTCCCAGCGGCCATTTTTCAAATGACATCCCTCACTTTCTTAGGGCTCTTCTGACTTATTTTCAATCCCATTTTTGTCTGCTTTGCCCCCAGATGGGTGCCCATGAATCTACAGAGATGATCCTGGGCCATACTGACATAATCCCACCATTTCTTAGCCTAAACAGACCCGTCTTTTCGAAACAATCTCCGAGGGTGCTTTTGGGCGCCTACGCCTGGCACAGAATTTTCTTTGAATTGGGACACTGCACCCCTGTGGGCACGTACTTGGTGGAGTGCAACCCCAATTGACTGAGGACAATGGATTGTGGGGGGGCAAAGGTCAAGCGATGCTATTCTTCGGGTTTTGGCGATCGCGTGTGTGAAAGCTGTCGATTAGACACCCGGGTACGCACCAAAGCGGGTAAGATGAATAGCCGGCTTAAGCGTATAGTGTGAAACCAATTCTCTGGGTTATTTTTTACCCGGATGTGGGCAACTATCCGGGTAATAATTTACCCGGGTAATAAGAGCACTGTGTGAAACTGGTATCTTCTGAGGATAATTTCTAGCGAAACTCTGAGTGACATGTGAAGCAAGATCACGGAGAGCATCCCCCCAAACCTTTGTGTTGGTCATTGTTTAATCGGAATATCAGGCATTCTTTACAGACATCTAGGCGGGATGTGTTAGGCAACAATACTCTAAGGCAGTGTTGGAGTCGAGTCCTCAAATCCGAGTACAAAGTACTCCGAGTACTTTAGGGGCAGAGTCCTGGGCCGAGTCCGAGTCCCAATCTCCGAGTCTGAGTACATCAAAGGCCGAGTACTGGGCCGAGTCCAATTGCAAAGCAGAGCAATAAACAAATAAGTAAATAATTAAAACTGGATTACACAGGCACATGGTCTTCATGCAACATAAATCTGCATGACCATGTGGATATTCACACCTTTTATTCATGTCAAAATGTCGATGCATAAACTGGCAATGGTTATTTTTACCGTTCTAACCAAACAATGTGGCTGATGAGTACCTGTGCAGAAACCTTTACCAAAGACTTAATTTAGTACATAAGGAAACCCTGAGATGCATTCGCGAGGTATCGATTAACCGCTGTACTCAAATTATACCCTCGAGTATACTTGACGTCCGAGTACATGCAAAATTCGCTTACATAGAATAGAGTACGGGCCAAGTCCAAATAAGTTGTACCGAGTACGAGTACTCCAACACTGCTCTAAGGTGTGTAGCTGGGATTGGAGTGTGGGGGGTACCCTTCCGTCCCAAATCTTGCTAGGTATATTGAGTGGCCTGCTTTACTTCCACCTCCCCGTACTGAAATTATGTGTCACTGAAATGGCTTCCACCTCTGAATCTACTACCATGGGATTGGTGTGCGACAATGTCCACTCAGCCGTTTTAATTTGCCACAAAATGACCAACTTGGAGGAGGTTCATCCAAACATGGTCTTGAAAATGTCCCATAGGCCACGGCAACTGCAGAACCAAGCCACTGTGAGAGCCCAATTTGTTGTACATGTACGGTTGCTATTGCTGTTGGTTGTTTAGTTGTTGCTTGCCGAGATTGCTGCTGTTGCTTGTTCTTTTTATTATTGGTTGTCGCTGGTTGTTGGCATTTAGTTTGCTGTCAACTGTTCGCTGTTAGTTGTTTTTGTTCGTTGTTACTTATTTCCGGTCATGAAACCAAACATTCCTAATGAGCACTCTAAGTACACTGTGCTGCAGTTTGTAAGCCTAAAGAAAGGTGGAAATAAGAAGCAGTTCAAGTTTTATTGGTAGGAAGAAACCCCCAGAATATTCTGCGTGAAACCCATGGAATCAAGAGGGGACTGAAAAGCCCAAGCTAACCGAACGGGGAATAGTACCCAGGCCGCAGAGGTGAAAGGCGAGGGAGAAAAGCACTCTGCGAACCCAACTCCCTGTCTATTTCTCAGATAGACAAGCTGGATAACAACTCATATCTTCCAACCTCTGTGTTTATTGAACACCGTACACTTTGAGTTCATGAGCCACCAGAGATAATGGCGGAAAATGCGAGGGTACGCAAATCCTCGTTGCACTTGATCAGGCTAACTTCGTAGCTACCTCGGCCAGCCTTCTCGTTCATCGATTTGTCTGTGGTGACCCTATTTGAGTACAACCTTGAACAAGAAAGTTTCCTGTAAGCATCATATTTCTACTCTTCTACACCCAAAAATATAAAAAATAAATATCGATACAAAATGGATGCAATAAAAGCCATAAAGAAAATATATCCAAAATATATGTCATGCACGTTGTTAGAAAATAAAATCTTGTTACCACCAAAAGATACAGCCTTGGCTTATTTCCATTGTTACCTTTACAAAAGTTAATAGAAAAGACGCATTAAAATGTAGTAAGATACACCCAAAATAAAAGTTTGCAAAATAAATCTTGTAAGCTCTGGGAAAAAAAAATTGTATGAAAGAATTAACTCTTCAGGATTTCTCCTCTTCATGACAATTCACATTATCAAAGGAGAGAGATCAGCCGCACTCGCCTCTCTAATCCTGCTTCCTCCTGGTGGTTGGCCGTAAGCTATCACTGATCCATTTCATTTACGGTTTCTCCAAGACCTGTGTCCAGCCTTCCCTCTTTGTGGCCTCCAGAGTCCGTACCAGTGCCAGCGGGGACATACTGAACCCTCTCACTGGGCCAGCGCTTGTCTCGATGGACTCTAAATTCTAGTATGCTGTAGAGAACAAGAACTGTCAACAGCGCCCCTACTGTAACGGCGATCACATGACTGGCACAGACAGCCTCAGTGACCCCCAGGATGGAGATGAAGGCAAAACCCAGGGACTGCCAGAAGCAGAGATTGCCAAATGCCGCTTCCTTCTGGTCGGGGAACAGAAGTCCAAGAAGAACTAATTGATACAAATTTGGAAAAAGAATTGAAAAAAAAACCCAATAAATAACACATCAACAGATTCAGCGCAAGTGTATGGTGCCCCTGCATTCCAAAATGTTTTTGAATCCCCCTCCATGATCCCCACAACCAACACACGAGCTTAAACTTCACCTTTCTTCGTGTACAGGGTGTCTTCAAAAAAAGAAACCAAGATTAATTCATCTGTTTCTTGAATGTGACTAATCAGTTTTGTAAATGGTAACCATAGTCTGTGTCAGTTTGACATCCTCTTTTGTATGACACCCAGAAATTTAAATTTCTGTCACACATGACTGAGCTTGTGGTTTAATGAACTGTGTCTGAAATGTCTGTAAACCGGATGTATCACAGGTTTGCACAGCGTGAAACTAATACCAAAACCGTTGACTCAAAGGCAACCTCAGATAGGGACTTATTCTTGCTGCAGCTTCACCCCATGTACTCCAACACGCCCCCCATTTCATTCGATGCAAACTTCTGCCTTTGTTCTCATCTCTTTTAAATTGGTATCATGAATTTGGAGATTTAAAGATACATTGCTTAATTCTGACAAAACAGCCATCTCTTGAGAGTATGTATTCAACACCCACACTATTGAGTACAAAGCCATTTCATGTTCAGTCACCTGTATTCGAAATTTGGATTATTTTGGTGTCACACGAAATAGGACATCATGATAGAACAGATGATGGTTACCATTTACCAAAACAATTAAGTCACACTCAAGAAACAAATTTATCTCAGTTTCCTTTTTATTAAAGATACCCTGTGAAATGATGACAATGTCTGATGCTACTCACTTGATCCGATGGTAGGAATGGTTGCCCTTGGGAACCCAAGTCCGGAGGCCATGGCGAAAAGATGCCACAGTTGGCCGCTTTCTGGATCCCACAGTGCCATGACTACCAGCAGGAGGAGATAAACGGCTGCCCCAGCAAAGAAGACTGGCACACGGCCCGTGTACTTCATCAATCGGCCCATCACAGGCGAGATGACCACTGCTGTGACGTACATGGATACCCCCACGAAGCCAACAGCCTGAATGCCTTGCGTGCAGCCAATAAAAAACTAAAATTTTAAAAAGATAAGAGTGCAAGCCGACAAAAAAAAAAATGGATTATTTTCAAAATGTTGTCCTTTGTCCTCCACCATGTCTATCACAATTCTTAACTTTTATGAGCAAAGTTTGAAGATCGACAGAAGTAAACTACTTTTCAATAAATGCAGTTTCTTCCATTTGCTTCAAATTATGCAAAATTTGATTGAAAGTTTTTGATGCCCTGCATGTAGACATACACGTAACTTGGATCTTACTGTTTTGTTCTTTTGTTGTCATAAATTACACAATGGTACGTACCTTTGTGAAGTGGCCAGCGGTAAAAGCCACGTCAACACCACCAAAAGCCAGCAACGGAATCAGCAGGGCCATCCGGGGCTGTCTCATCAAGCACAACGTGGACAGCATGCCATGGAATAGCTCCTTGCTTGTAGAAACCACCTCTCCTGCGTCGGTGTCCGGAGACGCTTTTGGTGGTACTCTCTCCAGACAGACTACGGCAATGACTACCGCAAGTATCCCAAAGCCAACATAAATTGAGAGCAGCAGATTGCGACTTCCTTGGTCAGGGGGAACAAGAGCCCCGGTGCTGTTGGCAATGTCACTACTTCCTTTTATAATAAAAAAAGTGAATGAAAAATTAGCAGTTGCTGAGAGGAAAAAAAAACGTGATGGGGTAAAAGAAATGTAGGGTTGGATTCTATCCCAGCAAATACAACATTGGCATTACTTTTGTTGGTTTGACTTGTTTCACAGAAGTGACCTGTTAGAAATAGGTATTAGCGGCGCATTTTTCCGTGATGATGATCAAACTTGAGTGAGCAGATATGAAGATACATCTAGACAGTGTTGATACTTTTATGACCACTCTTCGAAGGCACAAAAAATTCAAAGAATGTAACAATCTGGGAGGCAGTGGAGCTGGAGTAGAAGTAAAGCATCTCAATGAAATGGCTGCAAACCATCTTTTGAACAAAACTGGGGAAACCCCAAATAAAAAAGTGATATGGGCAATGGCTGTAAACCTGAAACTTCAGCATATCCTGGTTTGATCAATACACAATAAAGATACATGTATTTTGTTGAGTTTCGTCAACCTTCTGTTTTGGTTAGTGTTTGATCTGCCACACCCTCCAAATCTTTTGTGCAAGTCAATAACCTGTCAGAGAGCTTAAATAACTTATCCCTTATAATCCGTATTTTCAAAAAGGCACTCGATCGATGTTTAAACTTGATGTTTCTCAATATGCCTTTTTTTGAGTTTGGCTGCTTTGGCATACAGAAATCGCATGTTTCAAGTAATGCTCCTTAACATACAAGGTACCGCTACGGCAACTTCCCACTCAGATGCCTCTGGTACATTGTAGCTTCAGTGCAAACCATACTGCACTTTTTTGACCAATCCAAAAGCACATGTACATGTTGATCCACAGTAAGCTGGAATTATGGTTGCTGTCCAAATGAATCTTCCTGTCATGTATCAGATAAAGGGTATTTTTCCCCTGAAAAATTCTATTTGAGTCCTTGAGAGCACGAATGATGAGAAAATTACCATTCACTGGCCTATGACATGATTCTTGCTGCATGTACATACCACAAGCATGTATTCCACAAAATCCCAGGTCAAAAGGTTCGTCGTGGTCCATCAACTGCCATCCTTTCTGAAAAACCAGAGACGATATCACGTTGCCACATACCGTGCTGGAACGAGATACACTAAAGAAAATGCCATGCAAAAGTGCTACGTCGGCTGCTGGATCTCTCTGATTCACTGCGGCTAACTCCATAGCAACAGCTGTAATATAGGTTCCCCTGGAAACCCACACAAAGGCAGCACCAATGCCGAGGACTGTCCCAGTGAAGATGAGCAAGTAGGCATTGGTGAAGTAATTACCTGCCGTGTACAACGTGAACAGACTCATCCCCAGCACCATGCTCCACTTTGTTCCCAACTTAGAGCGGATGACAGCCGGCACCAGCAGGCCGGCTACAGCGCAGCAGACATTGAGTATGGCCAGGCTAGCCAGTCCCGCGCCCTCGGCACTGTTGAGAGTACTTTGCAGATCCCGCAGACCCCGGAATGCGGTGAAGCACAAGAAGTAGCAGACGCTGAAGACAAAGAATCTTTTCCACTGGAGCCTGATCGCACGGTGACGGTCAGAAGTGCTGTCCATTTTTACCTGGAAAGAGAGTCCGTGTAGATTAATTGTGAAATGTTGAGTCCATGGTCAATTGTGCCGCTGCAGCAGGTCATTAAACTTTGTCAGTGCACAAAATCCACTCTCTAGTTCTTCCCTTGTTTGAGTACACAACACATGCACAGGGGCATGTCATTAGTGAAATAATGCATTTACAGTAATTGTTGCTGGTACATGCTGGAATAGCACACACACAGCACAAAATATGGAGACTACGCGTTGGTCCAGATGTGTCAAGCTCTAATATATTCTGTCCAATTGAAGGCAAATTAGACAATCAGACAATCAATACATGTCGGTCTCGTACATTCACTTGGAGCATCAAAATTACTTTTTCTTTTGCATACATGTTTCAACATGTACTTTGGTAGTTCATTCTCCATGGGTAAGCAGAAACGTATACGCACACAAACACTCTATGTGTGCTCAAGAAATTAAGGCAATGTCTGCATGAGTCTGCGCTACCTGTGAACAATTTCCAAGTTCCATTTGGTGAAACTGGTTCCCATCCATTCAGTCCTTTTAAACAGTGCAGTATTAAATTCTGCCTTGTTACAATCTTTGCTGCACATGTTCTGTAAGCTATTTCTTTGGTCCCTTCTAAATGTACCCAAACTCATTTACTGTTTACTTCTTGGGCCTGTGCTTGATGTTGATGAGGAGTGGGGCAAGGGTGATAGGGGTTCACTCAAGCTCTACTGAGTGAAACGTTAGTATTCCTCTTTCAAATTTTGGACGGTATCGCTAGTATTAATCTTTTTCCAATTTTGGACCTCTTTTTGAATTTTGGACGGAATCAGTAGACCGATCCCATCCAAAATTTGAAAAAGAGGAAAACTAATGCTCAGCTCGGTAGAGCTAAGTTCACTGTAACTACAAAAATGATGGCGAGGTGATGAATATACACTACAAACATAATAAAGTCAGTGATATAAGAAAATGTTTATAAGAAAACAAACACATTTAAGCCCACAGTTAAGCTTGAAGGTCCAGATTAGGGCCAGTTGCCTGGACTATATGTACAGTATGCCTACATGTGCCTGCAGTCAGTACTTTCCATTGGCTGACCCTGGATAGCTAGAGTTGATACATTGTACATGTCTGACCCAACTGAGCGTGCACCTGAGCAGTATGCATGGTAGGTTACGGTACTTCCAGAACTGTAAGGTTTATACAAACCTTGCAGATAGTGTACAAACCTCTATAAACACATTTTGGCTGTTTTGATTGTGGCAACTTACCTTTCCACCACAGCTTCATGTATTTGTGCATCAAATTTCATACATGCCTTCTTGGTGGAGTTAGCTGACAGACTGGGAGAATTATTCACCTTATATCCTCATTAACCCTCCTATGCTGAAGTCACTCTTTGGGTCACTTGGTAAACAACTCAAAGAAGCACAGCTGTGTCCTGTTGTGCACTGCACCACTTGGTAAACAACTCAAAGAAGCACAGCTGTGTCCTGTTGTGCACTGCACCAACATGCAAGAGAGTGACCTTGGGCACTTGTGCATATTTGTGCTGTAAAACCAACAGAGGGTTAACCCTCTTATATGGTTTAACAACACACATATGCATGAATGCCCAGAGTCACTCTTGTGCTTATGTTTCCTTTATGGAACACAAATATGCACAGCTTCAATGTGCATACAGTTGGTTGCCTGCACAAGATGACCCAGGCTCTTTTGTGCATTCCTCCTCACTGCAGTTGGTTTACTACACAATTGTGCACATGAAATAATGACGTGCAATTGTTGGACAACACAAAAGTGCAATCAGATATTCCTTTGTCTGATAGTTGGTGCAGTGCACAACAACACAGCTGTGCATCTTTGTCAAGCTTACCAACTGACCCAAAGAGTAGCTTCAGCATAGGAGGGTTAAAATGGTGAAATTCATGAGCAATTTTGCCCATCCACACTACAGAAAATCAGCAGTTTGTACTCTCAATAACTGTCAGCTGTGTGATAGCTTGACCAATCGCGACACAGCTCCTATCTTTCTGTTTTTCTATCATCCACAGATGAACGCTGCACTGTAATTGGTCCAGTTTGCTTCCATTCCAATGACTAATCATAGCTCAGCTTTCATTAAGATGGGGTCAGTAAAACAAAACGAAAAGACAGGAGCTGTGTTGCAATTGGTCAAGCTGTCACACAGCTGACAATTACATGTATTATGGTTATTGAGAGGACAAGCTGCTGATTTTCTGCAGTGTGGGTGGGCAAAATGCTCGGACAATTAACTTCACCATGAAGGAGTTTGAAATTTGGTTGTACAGCAGACATGATGGAAGTCTTAGTTGGCACAATTAAAACTGCAAAAATGTGTTTGTGGGAGTTTGTACATGGTTATCTGTTACCCCCTGAACTGGGGGTCTGACGGGAGGGGGGAGGGATGTCGGACCCCACTGGAACTTAAGTACATGTACATGGTAGGCCCTACTGTAACAGTTGAGACATACATGCAATCGTACGTATGAAGCCAAACCATGGTGGTTATGTTTGTATATGTATTGCACATGTCCATGTGTATTAGACTCGCGTTGCAGCCGTTCGTCGGTATATCAACAGTAAAAAACACCCCCAACTTGCGTGAATTGCGGTAGTCAAGCGGTTAGAGCATAATGGTTTGTGATGCATGGGGTGCGGGTTTGAATCCTGGGTCTAAATTGTGGGTGGGGAGGGTTTTTTTAAGGAAAATAAAGCCCGAATGCTATATAGAGCCTAATTTCACACGTTTGAAGTCTTTATGGTTGGTTGAGCATCTAGTTGTCATGTATTGTGCATGGTTGTGAACCGTGGTTTGGCTTCATACGTATGATTGCATATTATACATGTAGCTCAACAGTCTGCAGTTGGCATGGTTGGTAAACTGCTGCTGACACGGTGTATCGACAGATCGAAATTCAACCAGGTCAGGTCTTTCATTTCTTGAACAGTGTCTTTTTAAGAAAATCGTTGTCTATTATGAGCTCTGTACCCAGGGTATCAGAAAAATTCCAAGTATTTTCTAGGACATTTGCTAGTCACAGAGTTTGGGCCTACATCATGTGGCTTTCATCGTGAATAAGTCCCCAAGCTTACCCACCGTACCACGCACGTACGGATGATGAATGATCATGTGTCCTCATTTTACCTATGACCTTGAGAGTGCAATTTCAACAGAGGGCGCCCTGAGAAAAAGGTGCATTAAATTTTATGTGCATAGGCAAAATGCAGTAATTAATGTCATCCTACATATTAAGAATAACTTCTCTTTGTAAAAACACTTGAACAGATTGTATTCATGTGCATTTTATCTGCAGGGCTATAACCTAAGGTGTTCTATTTACGACACACATTAATTTCTGCCTCTCTCTAGCCTCTATCTTCCAAGGCGACCCAAATACACACGACGCGACGGCACAGCCGCCAAATGTGCGTAGCGTCGTCCCGTCGGCCCGACGCCACGGACGCGACACCACGGGGCGTTTACAGTAAGACATGCCATAATCAGGAGGGATCATAGAAACATTTCTATCAATTCCGAATCTGGGATTTTCTGGAATTTTCAAATTTTGTTTTGTTTTGTTTTTTTTTCATTATTTTTGTCAATAAGATATGAGAGAATCTAATTCGAATTGATGCAGAGATGAAAAAAACACGAGAAAAAAAATCAACGCCTGCAGTTCAGGGCATGTTATTTGCAGGGTGCACCTTGTATTTAGGCCAGAAATATGTCCGCCGAGCTCATCCAAAAAGTTATACACTCAAAATATTCTATATTAGAGGGCATGCTGCTCGTACCCGCCCGACTGTCAGTTGGACTCTGGCACTCGAGTTTGTTATTTAAGAGAAGTCGTCTCGGCAACATCGGGACGGAGCAGCGAGACATCCTTTAATAATTGTCAGCACTGCATTGGACTGGTCCTTGAAGACTCATCTCTAGCAACAACTTCATATTTACTCCTGTGCTTGTCTTATGAAGACTGTTGGTGAGTTCATCTGAAATGGACTGTAAAGTTTGGCAGGGACAATTTGTGGCCGTTCTGACACCAGCCTTTGTTCCATTTGCAGACTGCACATTCCAATCAACCCAGCATTGCTGCAGAACTAGTTAGTCTGATAAATTTATCCTGTGTGTGAGCACCTGACAAAATGCATGTGGCCACGCAGACTCACTGTCAAACCCCATAATAATGAACACAGAGCACATCAAATATACTTTACAAGCATTACATGGAGTTAGATTTCTTTTATTTTAATAGGGTGTGGGTGTGGCGTGTATGGGGGGGTGGAAGATGGGTCAGTAACCCAGCTAGTACAATTGTGGCTAGGCTGTGGCGGGGGCAGAGCCAGGGAATCATAAAAGAGTCATGATGTATCCTCAGCTTGTAGTTTTAGGGAATTTGGCAGCCACGACCAGGGATTAACCCTGACATCTAGTCCTAAATCCTCCGATTTCAGTATAATTTTACGTGCACCAATGCATAGCATTAGTGCCCGTTGTGTACAGCTGTTGATCTTCTGTTGGTGTTTCTTTATTACAAAAAAATGAGAAATAGCCAAAATACCAGTGAGTCGGGTAGTTGCTGCGCCCTGCGTGGAAAGAGGCTAGAGAAAGGCAGAAATGTGTGTCTTAAAAAGTACACCAAGCAACAGATGTCCAAGTGTTTGAACGTCCATAGCATTCAATCAAGATAAAGCTGGGGATACTGTATAGTCATGTTTCTTTGCGTTAACATTGCGCAAAAACAAACTTGAACCGTCAGCGATGACTTTATTGAGCCGTAACGTTGTGCACAGGCGGTATACTTGCCTGTGTTTGTTTGTCTACCCTTTACACAGCGTGCATAAAAAGGGCCAAAATTCGTTCCAACACTCAAGAAAGCCCATACAGGTAACTACTGTAAATAAATCCTCAATTTTGTGGGAATCTTCGAAAAAGATGCACCCCCGACAATTTTGTCCCAGATCCGTAGGGGGGGGGTTACCGGTGGTCTATTTGTTAGACTTGTGCACAAACCTGGTGCTACACAGTGCTGCACGTGAGTCAGACATGTTCTACGCGTATGCGGATATGTGATGCTTTCACAGCGTACCTGTGAACTTCTGCTCGTTAATGCGCATGCTCAGTTCTGTAGCAGCGTAGCGGTGCTACAGGGAATACCGTATGGATTCGCCGTATCATTTCTGGCTGCATATGTGTTGTCAAGCATCGAACTGATATCCTGGCATTTTGGGGCGAGGGACACTCGCTTTTGTCTCGTCAATACAGTGCCGTGCAGTAAGCAGATCCGTCGTTTGCCGTACACAAAATGACAACTTTATTTCAGTTTTGTCAAACTTCATTTCGACCTGCCAAACTTTAAGGCATCAGGATCGCAGATATATTTAGGGAAACTTTCAACTAGATCAATGTCCTTGTAATTCATCGACAACAAATTAATGAATTGCGTGTTTCATCAACTTTGTTGACTCCATAAACGTACTAGAATCATAGGTACAAACAAAACGTAAGGGAGAAAATTGTTTGTTTGTTTGTTTGTTGGGGGTGTTGGGGTGTTTGTTTGTTTGTTTTGTTTGACATGATGTTGTCTTCTTTTTTTCGCTCTTTTCATTTCTTTTGAAGCTGGAAGAACATTTTGTTTGGGCCTTACATTTATTGGTTCCCCTACGACCCCAAATTTGTCTTGAAACAAAACTAATTAAGACAAGACTTAGGACTCTAAATGCTGTAATTCACAAGCAGCTTGGTGCCAATTTCACTTTTAGTGACAAATTCGTTAGACACGTTGTTCAAATGTGATGACCAAATTTTGCAGATTACTTGGTAATTTGCCAAGAAATAGGTAAACCGAAACTAAAGTAGCAGGAAAAACAGTACTTTATCAAGACTCGCGTCGCAAAAGAATACAAGAAAGATGATAGACCAAGAAAATGGCAAATATAGGCCTAATGTGTACCGGGCTATGACGACTGTATAGTGACACACGATTCTTCGACAACCGCTTATTACTGACAGAAATAATGCCATGGAAACTTCTAAAAAATGCTGGCTGTTGTCCAAATCAAGTGAAGGCGTTTGCACTTTGTTTGAGCTTATCGATTAAATAAAGACAAATTTTCAGTATGTACCCGCATCTTCAATAACTGCTGCTTACTTTGTAAAAGCAATCTAACTTCTTTTGATAACTTGCCTGCCAGAACTTGAATTTAGAAGCAAACAACTTCAACCAACTGCAGGTAGACGACGAGCATTCGGGTCTTTATAAGGTTAGAAAAGTTTCTGAAATGGCAGGCAGTGTTTCTTGGTGTGAACTTGATCTCTTCGGCTTTTTGAAGGCCGCCCTGGTCCGTTTCCTCTTTGCTTTGCACGCCGGAGCTTGCGTGGTTCGCATCGTGGACCTGGGTGACGGCCTTCGCCGCATGTGGCCCGTCTACATGTATGCCGCTGTCGTGGGCCTCATGATGTTGGACGCGATCTGTTGCCACTGGATCTTCAAGAAATCCTGGAAATTGTAATAACATTGATCGTCACAAGTACCTCTTGCTTACCGCAACTTTTTGAAAAGTACATTAATTCAGGTGACGGCTTGTAGATTGCTGATATCTGCCCACAGTTTCTTAGTTTCCCTATATAAGTAAAGAAAAGTATTTCAAAAAAGGTGTCATAATTATCACCATTATTGTGAATGCTTGTTCTTAATCAAAACTATAATCATAACACTGATCTTAAATGATCTATGTTATACTTTCAAAACGCAATCTGCCAAATCTTCCAGATTTGTGAGCCCTGCTACCTTTTCCTGAAGCCTGTATAAACGTCCAGTTGCGTATAACCTGGGACATGTGCTGGGGGATACCGGTACGGTACGCTCCCAGTGAATCCCTTTTCGATTCTGAAGTGCCCGGGGGAGGGTAATAGGTACATGCTAACACATAATACCCAACCCTCCTTATAATACTAAAGTCAACTTAAGCCCCATTCTAATGTGAGGCTATATATCAGAGCTTTTACTCGTCCTGAATTGCTATTGTCGGCTTATGACTTCATGGCTTTACGTTCAATTGGCAGTTTCTCGCCTACCATCGCACTCTACATCATCTGCACAGCTGTTTGCCTCTGGTGGATGGAACTGACAGAATATCAGATGAAACAAGACTACGAAAACACCACCGATTACAATGAAACATCAGATCCAGTTTTTCCAAAAATACCACTCTCTCCAATCGAAGTCATTCAGGTAAATATTGGCATTTCTTTTCCCGGGCATTTTATCAGGGTTTCAAATCACCTTGTTAATCGGTGAGGATTCAACAGGGAACAGCGGATTTTCACGATAAGATACGAACACAATAATACCACGGCAAACATTGATACAGAGTACATACATACCCCAAAGCTAATCATTTCGTACCACTGTAGGCCCAACTCTGTGTGAGAAAGGTAATTGTTTTCACTGAAATAATTTTTTTCCTACATTGGTATAGATTCTCCTACCACTGGAGCTGACGCTGCCAGAATGGTCCGATATCCTTCTTCTACTGATGATGTTCATCCTCATCATCGGGCGGTGGCTCCTGCCCAAGGGTAAGTTGTCACGTGACCAGCTTTCACAACTGTTGTTGGTGCAGTTTGGAATGGCCGCCGACATTCTAGAATTGCTCAGCGAGGGACTCTCGGCTGACTTTGTGAACACACAGGGCGTCCTATGGGTACTGAGCGTGTGGAGTTGGAGTCTGCCGCAGTTTACGCTTAGTCTGACCGTGACGAGAACAAGGAAGCCCCGGTGTTCGCCTCGTCTGGAGGCGCAAGTGAGCTCCCGGGAGGAGAGAAATTACTACCGATATCGTGAACTGTGCTGCGCCACGGAGATGTGGTCTATCTTCCTGACCCTCTTCATGCAGGATGTGCCCTTCCTGATGCTTCGCCTGTACATAATATTCTCAGGGATAATGAAATCAACTGTAACGACACAAGCGGTCTTCTCGTGCAAGAATGTTGTTATCATCCTGCTCCAACTGTACCGCGTGGGGGTGATCCTAAGCGAGAACCGAGAGGAGAAGAACACGTGGCAGCTGGCTCAATTGAGGAACGCGCGTGAGGAGAGGCATCCGAAGATGCCCAGGAGGAATACTGAGGAGCTAATTGAAGCAGGCCCAATCACCTGCGAGGAAACTACAACTGGTATGGTTTGGCACACTCAGCAAGCAGGAATGTATAATCCGCCTAACTGATCAAGACTCGTGTCCAGCACGCAGACAGGCCATCGGTTAGGCCCCAGCAGCGAACCGCTCGACCTTTTGCCATCAGACTCTGGAAGAAGCCAAAACCAGTCGTGGCCTGTCGCCATAGTCGAAGAGAAAGAGGTTTCAAGCAAGCTCACCGAAATAATTGAGCACTGCAAGTTTAGATCATGCCAGCTTGTTCAGCCACTTCCACAGCAGGGTCACGACCCCCACCAGGGTTCCATGGAACCTACTGTTGATGCCAAGTTATGTACAAAGCAGGCCATACCTAACTAGAAGCCCTAAAACCCACGTGCACCGCATTTTTCAGAAAGATGAAAATTTATATTCAGTTTTGCATACAGTCACCTAGGCCAATTGTTGTGTTCAAAATAACGGGCTTTCTGCCACTGTCTGCAGAAAATCATTTCGCAGAGAGGCCCTCAAATATTTCGAAGGCTCCCAAATCTGTTAAATTAAGAACGTTGAAAAGGCACAATAACGTATCAGCCCCCGGCGACCGTGTCCATTACAACGGCCCACGCTGCACCATGTGCCCAAATTGTCTCAGATTTATTTGCGGATAAAGCGATCCCTATTCAATGTCTTTTTTAGTCTTCTTCAGTATAAATCAGATGGAAACCTTCCTAGGAAGACTTCTCAGTATGTTTTGTGGCGGAAGTGCCCTTTTGGGGGGCATGGTCTACAGTGGGGGCGCTGAATTCAACAATACGGAAATACATCGGGAAATTCCCGCTATACATATACATGCTTGAATCACCATGACTCACTCATCCAGGGCCTTTATAGCACAACAGCTGGGCCTAGACAGTGTAAATAATGCCACGTGGCCAGCCTCTCCAGACCGAGGCTTGGCCCTATCTATCACAAGGGCTTACCGTGGGACTACAGGTCAACACACTGTCTGGTTACAGTGCTGGCGCCAACCACAAGCTTCCAGACACATTGGCAAGCATCCCAGACATTGTCCTGATGCATTTTGTAAAGGGGGAAGGAGTATTTTAGAGGGAAGTAGGTATTGCGTGCATTATCATAATATAGCAGTGTTTTTTGCACAAACATATCGGAATGGATATGGACCCCCCTTTCAGTCACTACCAGGGTGATACCAAGATTGACACCCCTCTCTATAGTTAGGTGGGGAAAAGTTAGGAAAAGTCACGGGAGTTGAATGTGTGGAGTTAGTAGAACAATTAAATCACGTGATTTCTGTGTCAATCTGGGCACACGCTCCCACTTGGCAGGGTAAATAAATTTAACCACCTTTGATACTGAGCTTTAGAGACAAAGAGGGCGTTAATAAACGTAACGCTTGCAGTGTGCGCGTGTTGAATTTCGTTTCAAATACCAAAACCTTTTTCGGGCATAAATTTAAAGCGTGAATGTGAAATACAAAACAAGATTATCTGAAGAAAGAAAACCTGCATTTAAACTGACACTTCTGCTTTTGTAATGGTATTTTTTTTCACCTCATTTCGTTGTGTTTTCAGGCAGGATTTTTTTAAAGACGTAAAAAATTAATGGAATACTTTTGAGTAACTTTCAACTTCTCTGTCGTCAAAGTAGAATAGAAAGAGTATTAGAGATTCTTTGGTTGAAATGTATGCTCGTTCAGAACTGCTGCTTAACTGATGTACTTGAAACCTGCTATCAGTGCATCATGTAACGATGACCTCTTTCCATTTATTTCAGCAGATAATGTTACCAAGAAATACTGATGAATTGTTTAAAACTTGTCCGTCTGCATAATTGCATTTACATTATGCATGTAACAAAACACACGGGGATCTATTCGCCTTTCAAATGTTAGATACCAAGGACTCCTTCTCTGGAACCAAATCAGATCTCTTTGTCCAATGACGAAAATTGCAACTCGTAAAAGGCATTAAGGGAAACTTTTAGCAAATGCGGCGGACAATTGAGAGTATGATTTCTTCTAACCAATGCCAAAGTTGTATTTATACATTTTTAAACCTGTAATTAGGATTTTGTGTCGTTGTTGTATTCAGCTATTTACTAACTTGAACTAATGAAGATCTTCACACATTATTCTGTATTATTGATTTTGATATTTGTTTCTCTCGAGAATTGTAAATTTACTTGTATTATCTTTGCAGGGGGCAGACCCCGTACAAACTTCGGCTTTCTGTCTGAACTCCCCCCATACTATTTAAATTACTTTTTATTATTTAAATTGTGTATAGTATGGAAAATAAATAAAGCAAACCAAACAAAACCAATACACATACCCCCATTGGTTCGGTTTATAAACTTGGGTGACATTCCAAATGTTACTGTTTCTCCAATAACACGCTCTATGACTGTGTGCATGTAGTTTATTAATGCTTCGTAGATATAGTGAACAAAAAAAATCGTTCAAAAAGCCTGGCTATTACTGTAAACCATAGTATCATACAAAGTGCATACTTTTTGAGCAGGCCAAGAAATTAAACGATTTTTCACAGTGCTCTTTGAAATGTTCTGTTTGGAGCTCTAACTTCCCCTCGCTGATATCATCGCAATGGTAAACAATGGCAAGACATATTGTCATTATATTATCAGTGCAATAGGTGAAACCTTACAGCTTTCGTTACAGCAGTCAAGAGTATGTTGCGCAGTCGTAAATTTTGAAAGGGGTTACTGTCAAAAGCACCATGACCGCTCGCCTGGTACTGAGCTATATACTACCCGTCATGAATGACACCAACTGGTTTTTATAAGCCTTGAACGCGTCCAAAGATTGTTGTCAGATGTATCTAACCCCCCTCGACACCCAGACCAATGGACCCGGATGGGACTAAGAGAGGGCGCAATTTCCCCGACCATAGAGGTTCCTTTGGTGAGTGCCCTATCCCAATTCAAGGCAAGTTCTCAGGCAGGCCGAGGCGCTCAAAAAGTACCCCTGCAGTTTTTTAAAAAGACGAGTTTGTGTGGCCCGAAAAAAATGCAGGATTGTGTAAATATGACCCACAGTCAACTTTCGAGACTAAGGAGCTCCCCCACCGACGGCAAAGCGGTGAAAAATGCTATTGAAAATATGTCCAAAGAGCCCGAAAAAGGGGACGGGTGTCACTTGAAAATGGTTCTTGGCAGACTTGGGAACGTTCACGTTTTAGGAGCTGAGTTTGTTTTTGGCGGATTATGAAAATCCTCAACAGTTAACCTACTAGAAATTGAAAACCAAATGAAACCCAAAGGACCAAACAACATTTTGTTTTTGTTTGAGAGACCTAAGAGATTTGGGTTGCCCGTACCGGGGCTGTGAACTTTTTTGATTTCACACTGTTTTCAATGGGGCATGAATTAGTTCAGTGCACCCTGGTTGGAAAAACACTTGGTTACGAAACGCATACGTTGAGTTTGCTTCGCATGGCTCTAGTCAACCAATAAGGTGCTCCTGCTCAAAGTGGATACACATACTTCTAATTTCTGGCTTTGTGATAAATGGGAGGAATTTATTTCTTCCCTACATTCTGCCCGTTATGGTCGTTTGTAAATTTGGGGTTATAGTCCATTACGAAACCTGCCTGCTGTGGCGAATGCATTCATTCGGCAAAAGGGAGCATGGGCTATGTTAAAGTTTGAAATAATGCAATGTGCACAGCTGCATGGAAAAATAGACCTCCGTGTGTCCTCTCTGTGAGTGGCTTTATAATTATGCAGAGTCGGATGTAGTGTTCCGCCGGCTTTTAGCCACCTTTTTCTTTGCCAAAGGCGCTGTACCTTATAATGCTCAGTCCCTCCTCGGTATAATCATGAAATTTGTAGTAGGCCCTAGTTGAAATCGTGAAGTGCTGGAGGATCGTATTTTGTGTTTTTGCTAAGCTGGAGAAGGGTTTTATGGACCAACCGTTTTAAGCCGAGATTCAGGGCGTGAGATGCACATACATGTAAACATCTCAAACTAGATTTTTCACATGATGGGCTAAAACAGCGTTTGGGTTTTATGGTGTATGGGCCTACTTGTGCTATTTTCGTAGGTCCTGTTTATTGGTTTTGTTTGAATCGTTTAGTTTCGATCCTTGTGTTGTTTGGTGCTTTGCTAATAACTCCCAGGCTCAACGCGTGCCTAATGGGTAATCTGGCTACATGCATATTTGCAGGTAGGGCGAAGACACATTAAGGTTTCATGCTTCTTGTCACTCGAAGCCTTCTCTACAAAGCAATTATTCTTTATAAGTGCCGGTGGGAAAATAAGTATAAATCAGATTCAACCCAATGCAAAATGTCCTATCTTGGGCGTTGTGTGTTCAAATATACATGTAATCCGACAAAACACGTATATATCATAGAGATATGTCACTAGAATCATGGTCACCAACAAGGTATCACTGAAACAAACTATGGGGGTGGGCAGCCTTTCGGGCAAGAAAGCAAGAAAAACGTACAAACTCCCCCTTTTGGGGTAGGATGTATATAAACAATTTGGTACCAGCTTCTCTCAAAATAAAGGATAAAGATATCCACGATACAAACCCACTGGACTTAATAGCTGACATATTCAGTACTATCACTCGCATCTGAAGATAAAGCCAAAGATAACAGGGAGCTGCTTCAAAAATAAATGTATTTAAAGGTGGAAGCCATGTAACCAGAGAAGAAAACCACGAGAGAGTCAGCCAGGAAGCAAACAAAATTGTTCAGTTGAGAAAAATGGCGGGCAGTTCAAGGATGCAGCATGGCGTTTCCTGTCTGTTCAAAAGCGTCTTCCTGAAGGGAATGGTGGTCCGTATCATGTTTTGTCTGCACTCTTCGCTGTGTTTGTTTCTGGTCCAAGGGGATGCCCTCGATTATGGGCGACGCGGTGACTGGCTGTTCGTCTTGTACGGTGTCTTCATTGCCCTTATGTTAATGGATTCATTCTACAGCTTCCAAAAATCCAAAGTGGGAAAATTCTGCAAAGTGTGAGTTTCATTTTATTTCCTCCCCCCCCCGGTGGCGTAAATTTGTGCTTGAATCGGGGAGGATGGGGGATAGGTTGGGGGATGACTTGGCATGAAAATTTGAAAATCAGAGGGGAGGGGGTGTGACACCATATTATATATAGAGAGGCCACGGTTCATGATATTGATGTACATCTGTAAAATATAGTTAGAATGGCATATTTATGGTTTTTAAAAATTGTTTTTCATTTTTGAGTAATATCTGAAAAAAATTCACAATCTGCTTTTTTTCCCCCTGACCACTAAAAAGTGTGTGCAGGCGTGGCATACATAGTGTGGACCTCTGCAGAAAAGAAGTCCACATAATATAGGGCACGATGGCCTTGTGGACTCGCCCACGTCCACACAATGTTTCCTCCCTTTCTAAAAAACAGTTTCAGAGGCAGTTTGGGGTTTAGGTTATCTGTAGCAAAATGAAGAGGAACAGTCCAGGAAATCATCATTAAAATTCCAGCCCGAAGGAGTTATCCTAGTTGGAAAAAAAGAACATTTTCCTCTAGTTTCCTTAACCACAGGAGACCAAAGGAATGTCCACACTTTGTATGTAAAACAGGAATAAATGGGTGTGTGTGGGATGTGTGTAATGATTCAATAACCAATCCCCCACCTCAAAAAGCGTGTGTGTGGGGAGTATACCACCATACCACGGGATTTACGCCCTTGCCATCCCCTCCGTAGATAAAAGGCCTTCAAAATGGTAGGATAGAATGCTATTTACGTTTGCGGTAAAAATGTCCCAGTTAACATGAACATTCTCTCATTTGTGACCCGCTACATCGTAATCAGGAATAAGTCGCCGACTGGAGGCTGTTTTACGTAATGGCCGATTAAAGTGGGGATGGGGGTAAATGTTGACAAAATTTCTGTATATTATGGAGGCGTATGAATGAAAGGTTACAGTCAACACACTCGTAATAATGTACATTTGAAAGCGTATGAAATTCTCTTTCTATGTACATACCTCAAAAAGTCAATTTGCGACTTATTCCTGATTTTGATATGCTGGGTCACACTTCCAGTCTGAACCTCCCTCCGTAACTGAGTATTACAATACACAAACAAAAATTAGTTTTCTTTTCTTTGATAGAAAAATCCAACCAACAGTTTTGAAGCGCCAGGGATTTTTTTTTTACAAAAAAAGAGACACAATTCTGTACTTTTAATCACCAGGTTTTCACCAACGATTGCACTGTATATCACATTCATCGTCCCCTGCGTGTGGCTGATGGAATTGACCAAATACGATCTGAGAAAAGTGTGCACTGGGTCAGGAATGAATAATTCATCCTGCAATCAAAAGGTAAAAAAAACTTGAAAAAAAATAGTTCTACACTCGAGCCACAGAAAAAAGGAGGAGATTTTATTGTTTGTGACATGAAAAATGAGAGTGGTTAGTTGTGGTACTGAGGGAATGGCAATCAGAAGGCGTTCTTCTCGAATACTTTACATCATTTTTTCCTGTTTGTTCTTTTAAATAAAACAATGGCTTGAAAATAATTTTTTTCAACCAAATTCATGAACTCTAAATCAAAGTTTATGTAAATACAAACCCGGTGTTTAGATAACAATGTGTCGTGGATGGTTACTGTAACAAGTTTTATTTTCATTGTTTTCCTACGCTCGGTTGTCGCGAATGGCAATGCCTGAAGTTTGAAGATACCCCTGTGAACTGGAACGACACTGGCTTGGTATGGAACATTTTGGTAAATATTTAATTAAAAGAAACTTTTGAAAATAAGGAAAAATTGATACCTACTTTACTTTTAAAGTACTGAAGAAAATGCACTCAATAATATTCAATGCATTCTTAAATTAAAATGAGCTCTGTGGTTTTGAATGAGGAAAACATTACAGTGTAATGTATTTTCGAGCTCAATTGTATACCACATTGTTAGCGTACAGCGACCTGTGATGCCAAAATCAGATCAGCAAAAGTTGCAGCAAGGACACAATTTTTAAATGCAAGTTTGAACCAGGGCTCACTATAAATATATAGTTTAAAGCCTAAAAATGATGAACGACACCCGAATGAAAGTGATGTACATCGGAATTTCGTAGATGGCGTACGGGGTGTTTATCCGTTGACCTGTCTTCTGAGAGCATTTGCCCCAAACCTATCGAATGTTCCACGGCGCCCGAATTTTATGAACCAAACCTCGTTTGGTTACATCAACCCGGCTCAAGGGAGCATCCATGATATGTTTCGCAGCTGATGCATTCCGGCAAACTGGCATATGTAACAATGATTACATAAACAGATATTATTCCAACATCGCTTTTATTTTGCAGGAAAGCCAACCGTCTGAATTCTCATTCCTGCAGTACGATTTTTTACTCCAAACAATGATACTTATCCTCATCATCGGCCGGTGGCTTCTCCCTCAAGGCAAACTGTCACGTGACCGGCTGTTGCAACTTTTACTCATCCACATTGGCTTGGCGGCGGACAGTCTGGAATTTCTCACCGATTCACTGGCCACTCAACTGATGGATCGAAAGGGCGTCATTCTGGTTCTTAGCTTCTGGAGTTGGAGCCTGCCTCAGTTTACTCTCAGCTTGAACCTGACGAAGACAAAAAAGTCCAGGGCTTCAAAGAGTCGAAAGGACCCCAGGGCTTCCACGGGTCGAGAAGACCGGAGACGTTCTGCTGAGGATGGGAAGGACTTTTATGACTGGCCTGAACTCTTCTTCGCCACGGAGCTGTGGTCGATATTTGTGACTACCGTCCTCATGCAAGATTTGCCCTTTTTAGTGGTTCGTGTGTGCCTCATGGTATCTGCGGTACCATTAGTGATAGAAAACAAGACGATACTGTACTTCTCCTGCAAGAATATCCTGGTCATACTGGTGCAGAGTTACCGGATGGCTGCCATTGTGTCTGAGAACCGCAAAAGGAGGGCGGCGTGGCAATCATGTACCGTTTGTAACACAGATATCGATGCAGAGAGTCAGGCCACCTTTAAGGTCTCAACAAGGCAAGATCCTAAGGAACTCACACGAATCAAGCCAGAGGCGTACGAACTTAAGTGGAATGTGAAAGCTCTGAACTACTTTCTTCACGCCCAAAAAAACACTGGTTTCGTCTCACTGTTAAAACTAAATCGCGTTCAGGACAGAACCAAGATTTAGCCAAGATTCTGGTACAAACCGATACCCGAGGCCAGCACCGACTGTGTCCCGCTGTAGGGTCGTGTGGCTCTTCAGTTGTTAGTTGCTTTGGGTTTTGTTGAAAGTTTTTTTTGGGGGGGGTTCTGTTCCGTCACCTTATTTGGGTCCATTTAAAACGTGTTCGCGAACTTACATTATAAATCAGTTGGAATATTAATACCGTTCGTTACATCTATACAATTAAGATGAGGCCAGAGATTAGATTACCCAGGGTACTGGACATCAATTAGAGGATGAGACTTATTGGTGATAATGGCTCAGATATTTTGCCTCATTAGGAAATAGGTCCGCATCAATTCTTCTGATAGTGGCGCAACTTCTGAAAAAAATTCGAGTTTGTATAGGAAATTACGTCCTACGGGTGCATTGATTTGATGTAGGCCTATATTAACTAGTGTAAAATATACGGCCACTGCTGGGATTAGCTATGGACCATCAGGTCAAGGGCGGATCTATAGGGGACCAACAGGCGCCTTAGCCCCCTTAAAAGAGGAGCCAAAAGAATTCGAGATAAATAATAGTCAGAGAAAGGTCATTTTGAGGTCATTTTATTTCTCTCTTTTCCAAGTGTGTATAAACGCCCCAAAATGTAGCCCCACGCTTTAGACAGGCTACAAAGGTTTACATTAAAACGTGTCCCAATATTTGACCCTACAAAATATGGCTCTGAACCCGCCCTTGATTCAATTAAAGAGCTGCTCCTTAAAAGTCAGACACGCTAGAACTGAAGCTTATACTCTTTCAGATGTAGATATTTCTGTTAGATTTTGTAGAGGCAATAGAATTAGCTAATGTGAAATGCGATCCAGAATAGCTCCCTGAATGGTAAGTGTCAAAGCAACACTCCAATTCATCTTGAGCTACTTTTGTAATGAACGGTGGGGTATCCAAATAATCTTTATGCAACGTGCGTCATGATAATGTAACGAATTTAAAAGATGACATCACCTTTATGTATAATTTTATGCGTAGAGAATAAGCGAGACCAGTGTACTGGTATCCGAATAGCATTAGCATTAATGGATGCACAGCTCTCCGTGAAATTGTGCATGTGAAAGGCAGCGCGGGATTGCTGCAAGTTTATGTTGTGTCTAGAATGTGCCCTGCCGCACGCGGCAGGGTCAGTCCCGAGGCCTTGTCTGGAGAGAAAACCATAATGTTCTATAATTGCTTCGCGTCGTGCCATCACCTCAACGCAACGCTACGACGGCTTCGTGCCGTCGCCCCCTTTCTCATTACTTTTATGCCGTGTTTAATGCGTTGTGTTCTCTTGTTGTGACGTCGCATTGTGCCATCGCGTCGTGTTATTTTCTGGATGCCGTCGCGTCGTGCCGGTGCGCCTTGCCGTTGTATCGTGCCGTTTTGCCGTTGTGTCTTGCCGTCGTAGTGTCGCGTCGTGCCTTTGAGCCGTCGCATCGCCTGTCATTGTATGGTCTTCTTTCATACAGTGAAGGTTAAGGCCGTCCCATCCTGCCCTTGTGCGGTCGCGTCTTGATATCATGCTGTCGCGTCCTGTCGTTGTCCGTCGTTTCGTGCCATTATGCCTTATTGTTTCTAAAAATGGCTAATTGTGATTATCACAGCCAATAGAGGGCGTATATCACAAGTCTTGGGAAAAAATAATGTGCGTGCATAGGGCCTACAAGATATGATGATGTAAAGGTAGCTATTGGCATGGAATTTAGCTCCGTCTCTAAGGGCGCCTACTTTTTCCACCATTAATGAGGCGACGGCGAGAGCACGATTGGACGGCACGACGCGACCGCACAACGCAAGGGATGGACTGCACTACAAAACGGGTCGACGGTAGGACGCGAGGGCACGACATAATGTCTTAAACACAGCATAAAAGTAAATGGAAAGGAGGAAACGCCACCATGCGAGCGGTCCCCGGACCTTAGATTGCTCGTCAAACTCAAGGGCCAAGGCAGATAGTTGAGGTTTGGGTTGTGTGACTTTCCCTGCAACTTCAAAAGTTTGCCCAGATTGGCGAAACCCAGGCTGGCTCGTTGGGACTAAAATAAACAGTAACGTACTATCATAATATAGTAGAATATGCATTACTCACATCACGTGACTGTTGATCGGCGGAAGTTATGCAAATGTCTTTCAACATGCTTCAGGTTTGCAAACTGTACTTTTTAAATTGAAACATCAGCCAACATCAAATTGAACATTTCTTTTTCAGATGCCCAGATTTTAACTCAAGAAATATCCCTCTATACTCTGGGGCAACAGCCAGGAACGTATGATGAGCGCAGAAAACCGAATAATTTGAACCATTTTCAGTTTTTGCCGCGCCGTGTCGCGCTTTGTAAGGTCAGGACGGTCACTATGTATGTTGTCTCCGCTTACTTTAGCACTGCAAATCTCGCCCACACACCCCCAAACTGGAAATTAACAGGATCAATGCCCAACAGAATAGCTAAATATGACACAGGTATAGTTGTTATTCGAATAAGTTATTGGCAAGTCTTAAAAACCTTCAATAATAACATTCACTATACGGATAGGCCACTGTTTTTCCATTGAGATCACTGGGCAGAAAAGGACCAGAACACGGTTAAGGTCGGTTTTATTGTCCAACCTTTTAGAAATTAAGATTATAGATAAAAACAAATCCATGTAATTTAACCTAGAAAATTTCTTTGGAAGTTTTGCGCTCAGGAAATTTAAAAGAAAAAGAACTAGGTGAAGGAAAAATGCAAAAGTTATGTGGTGTTGGCCAAGCATTCAGGCGCACGGACTCCTGAAATTCGCAAGGAATCGCCGTTACCAGCTTCCATATAGGACTCTTCTGGGATCTTGGGGTTCCCGGCCCACCACACGTCCTCCCTGCCCATCCATTTAACCCCCAAAAGGGGTTCTAGCGACCATGAAACGAGACAAGCCCCGGGGAAAGTGAATCGGGAATCGAACAGTTCTGCTAAATAACATGTTATGTTTTGTGGTGGATTTGATACGTGGTTTATTTCTTCAAATACCTTTGTCCGTGAACCGAGCTTCTTTACAGCAACTTCCTTGTGTACTTGAAAAGCAAGCACTATTACTGTCATTTTTATAATATATTTTTAATATATTGACTTTAGTTGTCTTATATTCAGTTGTGTTAAATGTTGATGTAAATGTATAGCTCAAAATATCTCTTACCCTATTCCCAACACTCACCACTATAATAACCCTAACGCCAACAATATCCCCCACCCTACTGTCCTTATCCCTAACCCTATCCCTATCCCTAACCCTATCTCTAACCTTATATCTATCCCTAACTCTAACCCTACCCCTAACCCCAACCCTATCCCTAACCCTATTATCCCTAACCCTATCTCTAACCTTAAACCTATCTCGATCCCTAACCCTAAACCCAACCTTATCCTAACTATTATCCCTAACCTTATCTCTAACCCTATCCCTAACCCTACCCCTAACCCCAGCCCTATCCCTAACCCTATCTCTAACCCTAGCCCTATCGCTACCCCTAACCCTAACGCCAACCCTAACCCTACCTCTGACCCCAACCCTAACCCTATTATCCTTAACCCTATGTCTAATCCCATCTCTGACCCTACCCCTAACCATAACGCCGACCCTAACCCTACCCCTGACCCCAACCCTAACCCTATTATCCCTAAGCCTATGTGTAACCCTATCCCTATCCCTAACCCTAACCCCAACCCTATCCATAACCATTATCCTTAACCCTATCTCTGCCCCTATCCATAACCCTACCCCTAACCCCAACCCTATCCCTAACCCTGTTATCCCTAACCCTATCTCCAACCCTAACCCTATCTTTAACCCTACCCCTAACCCCAACCCTATCCCTAACCCTGTTATCCCTAACCCTATCCCTAACCCTACCCCTAACCTTAACCCCAACCTTATCTCTAACCATTGTCCCTAACCCTATCTCTAAACCTAACCCTATCTCTGACCCTATCCCTAACCCTACCCCTAACCCCAATCCTGTCCCAACCCTATTATCCCTAACCCTATGTCTAAACCCATTTCTAACCCTAACCCTAACCCTACCCCTAACCCCAACTCTATCCCTAAGCCTACCCCTAACCCCAACCCTACCCCTAACCCTATCTCTATCCCTAACCCTACCACTAACCCCAACCCTATCCTTAACCCTATTATCCGTAACCCTATTTCTAACCCTGACCCTATCTCTAACCCTACCCCTAGCCCTAAACCCAACCTTTTCCCTAACCATTATCCCTAACCCTATCTATAACCCTATCCCTAGCCCTCCCCCTAACCCCAACCCTATCCCTAACCATTATCCCTAACCCTATGTCTAACCCTTACCCTATCTCTGACCCTATCCTTAACCCTACCCCTAACCCCAACATTGTCCCTAACCCTATTATCCTAACCCTATGTCTAAACCCATCTCTAACCCTAACCTCTAACCCTAACACTATCCCTAACCATACCCCTAACCCTACCCCTAACCCTAACCCCAACCCTATCCCTAACCATTATCCCTAACCCCATGTCTAATCCTAACCCTATCTCTGACCCTATCCCTATCCCTACCCCTAACCCCAACCCTGTCCCTAACCCTATTATCCCTAACCCTATGTCTAAACCCTTCTCTAACCCTATCCCTACCCCTAACCCTAACCCCAACCCTATCCCTAACCCTACCTCTAACCCCAACCCTATCCCTAACCCTGTTATCCCTCACCCTATCTCTAACCCTAACCCTATCTCTAACCCCAACCCTATCATTAACCCCAACCCTATCTTTAACCCTATTATCCCTAACCCTATATCTAACCCCAACCCTATCCTTAATCCTACCCCTAACCCTACCCCTAACCCCAACCCTATCCCTAACCCTATTCCTTTCCCTACCCCTAAACCCTAACCCCAACCCTAACCCTAACCCAACCCTATCTCTAACCATGTAATCCCTAACCCTAACCCTACCCCTAACCCCAACCCTATCCCTAACCCTATTATCCCTAACCCTATCCCTAACCCTATTTCTAACCCTACCCCTAACCCCAACCATATCCCTAACCCTATTATCCCTAACCCTAACCCTTTCCCTAACCCTATTTCTAACCCTACCCCTAACCCCAACCATATCCCTAACCCTATTATCCCTAACCCTATCCCTAACCCTATCTCTAACCCTACCCCTAACCCTAAACCCCACCTTATCCCTAGCCATTATCCTTAACCCTATCTCTGACCCTATCCCTAACCCTACTCCTAACCCTGTCCCTAACCCTATTATCCCTAACCCTATGTCTAAACCTATCTCTAACCCTAACCCTATCCCTAACCCTAACCCTACCCCCAACCCTATCCCTAACCGTAATCCTTAACCTTATTTCTAACCCTATCCCTACTCCTGGCCCTAACCCTATCCCTAACCCTATTATCCCTAACCCTAGCCCCAACCCTTGTTATCCCTATCTGGGAAAGCGTGGCTGTTGCCTTTGAATATGGGAATGCTCGTTACCGTGAAAACAAAACAATCATTTATTAAAGCACCCTTTGAAAATAGTGAAACAAAAGTTGAAAGCAAGGTCAATTGAGACAGAAAGGTGTATTTGAGGGTTTACATGAAAACAAATTAATTGCAGCTGTTGATGTCATTGAAATAAAAAGTTGCAAATTTAGGTTAAAGATAAGAAAAATCCATGTATTCAACCTAGAAAATTGCCTTGGGAGTTTTGCGAGCAGGAAATAAAAAAAAAAAAAAAAAAGAAATAGGTGAGGGAAAAAATTAAAAGTTATGCGTTGTTCACCAAGCATTCAGGCGCACGGACTCCTGAAATTCGCAAGGAATCGCAGTTACCGGCTTCCATATAGGACTCTTCTGGGATCTCGGGGTTCCCGGCCCACCACACTTCCTCCCAGCCCATCAATTTAACCCCAAAGAGGGTTCGAGCGACCATGCAAGAGAGGAAACGAGACAAGCCCCTAAGCCCTGGCCGCCGAGTCGGCCATACGTCTCGAACCTGTACTAAGGCACTCATCTGGACAGTCCCAGCAGAAGAGCTTATAATTACCCGGTGGGCTAAGGCACAGTTGGTATTTGGCGGGGGTGAATCAGAGTCTCTCAAAGCTACTGACTTTTCTGGGCAGGGACATTTTGTTCATTTAAGGGGTAGTCTGCTTCTTTTTAAAATTTCTCAAAAATTCATTGGTCAACCCCCCCCCCCGAAAATTAAAAAGAAAAATGAAAGGGGACATGTCGATTATCCTTTTTCTGTGCAGCCTGTACACATGTGAGAGTTGTATTTTTTTTATATAATTGTGAAGTGTGGGTGTTTATCATTGCTGTCTATGGGAATTTATTCGTAGTGGTGTACCCCTGAACTCTCGCAGGTTGCACTACACCATAATACGCTCTCATAGAAAGCGGTAAAAAATCAGAGCGAAAAAGCGCCGCCAGTACACTCTCGGAGGAGGTTTGTCTCCTTTTTTTTCACCGGAAATTAAAGATTATGGCCAGAAGATCACTTTTCCTTTCAATGTTATGGGTTTTAGCCACGATTTGTTTTTATTCGCCTTTATCCTAAGATACCTCCAAAATAGTAAAACTATTCGCCCAGCTCTGATTGTCGTCGTCCGCCTCTATCCAACTAGGCCCTCAATTTAGGGCTTTTGCGAAAGAAATAACCCGAACTGGAAACTACCAGTCCCAAAGTCGGGATTTATAGAAATGTTTCTGTGATCCCTCCTGATTATGGCATATCTCACTGTAAGAACCCGTGGGATCATAAAATATATTCATGAGCTCGGGCGCATAAATGCAATCATTACGCAGAATGCACCCTCAATGGTATCATGCAGGCCATTTTTTTCCGGGGAAAGTGAATCGGGAATCGAGCAGTTCTGCTAAATAACATGTTATGTTTTGTGGTGGATCTGATACGTGGTTTATTTCTTCAGACACCTTTGTCCATGAAGCGAGCTTCTTTACAGCAACTTCCTTATGTACTTGAAAAGCGAGCACTGTTCCTGTCATTTTTATAACATATTTTTAAAATGTTGACTTTAGTTGTCGTATATTCAGTTGGGTCAAATGTTGATGTAAATATATAGCTCAAAATATCATTTTCTCTAACCCTATCCCCAAGATGCGCACTATCCTAACCCTAACGCCGAGGAACTTATCATGCCACAACGGGGAATTAAAATGTATCCAAACAGTAAACCCTGGATTAAAGGAGTTTACAGAAAAAAATGCTAATAAACACAAGGCTTTGGTTAATGGAGAGGGTTCAAAACAACGTGAAATTCAGGCGGGAATTAAACACTTGAGAAAGTCCAGCGGCAGTATGGGAACAAATTGGGGAATCTGTTTCGGTCAGGGAACTCAAAAAATGCTTGGATTGGTTTAAAGAACATAACAGGAATCGGAAAGTCCAAGTCTCACAGTTACCATGGTAACTGGTTTTTGCACATGACATGAATAAGTTTTTGCACGATTTGAAACACTAAGCAACTCTGTCAGTAGTATTAATATTGATGATTATGTTCAGTCTCAAGCTACAGAAGTTGTAGATGATGTACAGCCTCAGCTAAGTTATGAAGATGTAGATCTTCATAACTTCTAGTTATAACTTCTAGTTATGAAGATGGGCCAGATGGTCTATCACCAAGGGTGCTGAAATTTTGTCACTCTGAACAAGCAACTATTTCTACTGCTTATTTCAATGGTCTGTGAATAGTCAGATTGTTCCAAAGCTTTGGAAAACTCCAAAAGTAGTACCAATTCCAAAAATACCAAAGCCTATCTCTCAAAACGAATATCGGCCAATAGCACTCACACCGGTTATAATGAAATGTTTTGAGAAGTTAGTTAAGAAGATTCTTCTGCCCCAAATCTATATTGATCCATGTCAGTTTGCCTATCAGGCAGGTAAAGGGGTAAAGGATGCCATCATTGAATTCCTTCGCAGAATATATGAGTATCTTGACAAACCAAAAACCTATGTGCGTACATTGGACGTTGACTTTTTGTCGGCTTTTAACACTGTAAAACTTGATGTTTTTTTTCAAAAATTGACAACATCGAGTGTATGGCCTGGTTTTTGTTCCTGGATTTACAGCTTCCTGACCGAAAGAACACAAAGAGTTAGGCTGAATGGTGTATGGTTGGACAATGTTTGTATAAATACCGGTGTTCTGCAAGGCCTCCCTGGTCTTGTTTGCATTATAAACGATTGTAGATCAGACAGTGATTCATGTTCCATTCTAAAATATGCCGATGACACAGTACTTACGGGTTTTAGAATGACAAGACTGAATATCGGCATGCAATAGTGAAATTTTTCCAGTGGTGTGAAGAAAATGGGCCGATCTTACACGTCGATAAGACTAAAGAAATGATTTTCGACTTCCGCAAAACTAAAATTGACATGCGTCCAGTTATGTTGACCGGACAATGCGTTGAAAATTTATCAAGTTATAAGTACCTGGGTGTTCTCATCGACAACAGCCTTTCATGGAAGCAGCATTTTAACAGAACATTTGCAAAGGCTAATCAACAATTGTATTTTCTTCGGAAGCTAAAGTCCTTTGAAGTAGATAGAGATCTTACGTTTCTGTAATACAGTCAGTTGTGATGTTCTGCTCAATCATTTGGTTCAACTCTCTCACTGTGAAAAAAACAAGGGAAAAATCGAGAAGATTTGAAAAACGGCGAGCAAAATAATTGGTTATGACAACGAGAATGTTCAGTTCTGGTGGATGACAGGCAGTTGATCCATTTTCAGAAAATAAGAAACAATCCATCCAAACCCATTGAATGCCTTTTTTGAGACGCTTGAGTCCGGGAGAGTACGCCAGCTTCGAATAAAAGCAGACAGGTTTAGAACAAGTTTTTCATCATGTGCTATACACACATTTAATTCAAAAGTAAGTAGGAAATGTTATTGAACTGCATATTTTGATAAGCAGTAATGTGTTTTATGAACACTTTATCTCCTTTTTGGATAGGTTTTTGAAATTTAAATTGACATTGTATGTATATTTCAGCGTTTTTAAATGTAACGTAAATTGTTGATGTTGTGAAATGTGTGTTTTAAGATTGTATATTGTTGACTTTGTATTGTAGTTTTGCGAACATCATTTTACAACACCAGGAAGGCAAATTTCACCCTCTTTTATACGCGATAAGGAAATGACAATAAAAACACCTCTTCTATCTATTCTATTCTATTCTCTTGCCGATGGCCCTCACACCGCTTGCTCCTTTCAGGCAAACCTTCCCCTTTTTAGCAAATAGTCATTGATAAACTGTGAATAAGCCATTGGGGGCTCTGGCACTGTAAAATGAAGTCGGAAATAGAGTATTGCAGTGAAACAGTATAAGTCACGATGCATAATGGATGCCCTCGTGCGCACGTTCACATTAAGGAAAGTGCATTTGGCCGGTCACCTACTTTAATCACAATTTCTGTCAAGGAGGACTACCAACGGTGGTTTTATTGATATTTGTGTGTGTATAGATTATAGAACAAGTGTGTATAAGGCCCCTCTTGGTTATAGAGATTGATTCTGTAGGTCATTGTGCATGGTGTATTTTGGTTGATTAATTAACTCACAGAATACATGCACATGGGAACACAAAGATCAGAGTTTCAAATAAATTGGATTTAATCTCTTGAGCAATCGTTGCCTTTGGGGAGTAATCCCTTGCTACAGTAGGTAAATGATGCACAATCATTACTTTCGCTGTAAAAAAAATAATTTGTCACAGTGTAATTGCAGTTTGAATAAATTACACGTAATTCTTTGTCGTAACAGTGTACGTGTAATTGGAAGTTTTAGATTATTATAATGAAATTATATGCCCTAAAGAGATTTACTGTGAACTTCAGGATGTGCTCTCATCACACCTCGACAATGCGCCTCATTGAAGAACTGCTGTTTACAACTCCATTCATACACAAGGGATCTCATTTATGGTATTTATTTTCTTTCCCTTTCTGTGATTTTTGTAATTGTGTAATTGATTCCCCCCACGTGGTCTCTCTTACCGCTAGCCTACACACCGCTTGCTCCTTTCAGATATAACTTGAGTGACTCGAGCCCAGATGTCTGTGTTTTTTTTTATGTCAACACCTTCAACCTCAGCAGCCCTCCACGATGGGATTGTGGCGTTTCCGGCATTCCTCAATTGTACTCCCCTTTTGAATGCTGTATACGCATTTTTGGTGTTGGAGAGCCTAAAAATTACTTCTTAACCAGACTGAACTTTTGCTCATCACGAAAAAGTGGGGCCATATTGTTCAATCCCCCGAAGATTTAAGAGGGAGGATATGTTATATATACTCCATCTCCCAGGCACTTACGCCCGTGCACCCAATCTATAGGCAACAGTAAATAGTTTCTGCTCTGACTACATACAAAGTTAACTCAGGGGAGTGTTTTCGCAAGTTTCTGCTCAAGTTATTGGTTCAGGCATTTTTTTTTATTACTAGCGTTAAAATGATGTAATGTGTGCCAACGAAGCGAGATAAGTGAGTTAATGTATGCAAAATTTGTTTGTTTGGGCTAGGAATGAAAACTTTAAGGGCACTTTCTTTATAACATATGAAATGATACAGACGCAGTGTTGCCAGATACCTAGTAAAAGTGACGTGTCAACATTGTCGCCTGCTGCTGGCGACTCCGAGAACAGCTGAAAAGCGTATTACGAAGGATACAATGTAACTTGTTCGAACTCGCGACTCACGGTCCTAGGATCATTTCCACTAATAAACTTTGAACCTGCCCAACAACTTGTAACCATAGCGACACTGCTGAACTCTGAATTCATGCGTTCATTTTACACCGTTACAGTAGAGTGCTGTCCTAGAGTTACATACATGTAACAGTGTCAAGGAAGAAAACTGCTAGATAAAAGGGCACAAACTGAAATGCATTTACGTGTACTTCCAATACAGCCTGGGGATGTGCTCTCGAAGGCAGATGTGCTTTCTGACAGAACTGTTGAATTCCACTTTGATGAGGTTGGCTATCACTATTTTATCTGGCAAATTGTTCCACATGTGGGAAGTTTAATGAAAATATCTTTTTTACACAGTTTAATTGGCAAAACAAGCTTAATTTTCCATCAACTCACCTGAAGTATTAAAGTGAGTCGCAAGATAAGCTGGGTTTCTCGAAATTGGCCATATGTACTTCAGTAATCAAGCTAAATACGTCTACATTGCATATACTACCTTGTGCGTGCCTCGGCTCCGTCCGAGTCAGTCAGCTGACCGTCTATGAACCTACATTTCTCGCATTTTTTCGGGCCAGGGGGTCAGCACAGTCATCGAGAAGGCCTGTCAAACCATTACTCTTGTGAGCAGTAACTGTTTTATGACAAACTGGTTTGTTTGTTTCACTTTATCTCCCCCAAAGTCATCCTGGAGTTAATATAGTTACAACAGTTTGGTCCCTGCTCATGTCATGTTCAACCTAGTTTTTTTTTCTTTTTATCTTATGTCAGGGGTTATCCCCACAAGTATACTTTTGGTGAATATTTTCAGTGTGACACTTTTAGCTTAAATTGAGTTCTTGGCTCAATAACTTGTAGTAAAAAAAAGTAGTAAACCTATTTGCCCAGCTCTGGTTGAAGACGCCCACCTCTATCCAAATATGCCCTCAATTTAGGGCTTTTGCGAAAGAAATAATCCGAACTGGAAACTGCCAGTCCCAAGTTCGGGATTTATGGAAATGTTTCTGTGATCCCTCTTGATTACGGCATGTCTTATTGTAAGGACCCGTGGGATCACAAAATATTCATGAGCTCGCGCGCAGAAATACAATTATTTCGCTGAATGCACCCTCAGTGGTATCATGCAGGCCATTTTTTTCCGGGGAAAGTGAATCGAACAGTTCTGCTAAATAACATGTTATGTTTTGTGGTGGATCTGATACGTGGTTTATTTCTTCAGATACCTTGCCCTGTGAAGCGAGGCTCTTTACAGCAACTTCCTTATGTACTTGAAAAGTGAGTACTGTTTCTGTCATTTTTATAACATATTTTTAATATGTTGACTTTTGTTGTCGTATATTCAGTTGGGTCAAATGTTGATGTAAATATCCCTTTCTCTAACCCTATCCCCAAGATGCGCACTATCCTAACCCCAACGCCGACAATATCCCTCGCCCTTCTGCCCCTATCCCTAACCCTATCTCTAACCCTATCTCGAACCCCAACCCTATCCCTAACCATCATCCCTAACCCTATCTTTAATCCTAACCCTATACCTAACCCCAACCCTATCCCTAACCATCACCCCTAACCCTATCTTTAACCTTAACCCCAACTCCAACCCTATCCCTAACTCTATTATCCCTAACCCTAGCCTCAACCCTTCCTATTCCTAACTGGGAAAGCGTGGCTGTTGTCTTTGAATATTGGAATGCTCGTTACCGTGAAAAAAAAACAAGCATGTATTTAAGCACCCTTTGACAGTGAAACAAAAGTTGAAAGCAAGTTCAACTGAGACAGAAAGGTGCATTTTGAGGGTTTACATGAAAACAAATTAATTGTAGCTGCCTTATGCCGTCAGTGGATATATTCAGTTTTGTGAGGAACTTATCGTGCCACAACGGGAAATTGAAGTGTATCCAAACAATAAACCCTGGATTAAAAAAGAGTTTAGAGAACAAATTGCTGATAAACGCAAGGCTTTGGTTAATGGAGAGGGTTTAAAACAACGTGAAATTCAGGGGGGGGGTTAAACGCTTGGGAAAGTCCAGTAAGCGGCAGTATGGGAACAAATTGGGGAATCTGTTTCGGTCAGGGAACTCAAAAAATGCTTGGATTAGTTTAAAGAACATAACAGGAATCGGAAAGTCCAAGTCTCACAGTTACCATGGAAATGAACTGGTTTTTGCAGATGACATGAATAATTTTTTGCATGATTTGAAACACTAAGCAACTCTGTCAGTAGTATTAATATTGATGATTATGTTCAGTCTCAAGCTACAGAAGTTGTAGATGATGCACAGCCTCAGCTAAGTTATGAAGATGTAGATCTTCATAACTTCTAGTTATGAAGATGGGCCAGACGGTCTATCACCAAAGGTGCTGAAATTTTATCACTCTGAACTGGCAACTATTTCTACTGCTTATTTCAATGGTCTGTGAATAGTCAGATTGTTCCAAAGCTTTGGAAAACTCCAACAGTAGTACCGATTTCAAAAATACCAAAGCCTATCTCTCAAAATGAATATCGGCCAATAGCACTCACACCGGTTATAATGAAATGTTTTGAGAAGTTAGTTAAGAAGATTCTTCTGCCCCCAATCTATATTGATCCATGTCAGTTTGCCTACCAGGCAGGTAAAGGAGTAGAGGATGCCATCATTGCATTCCTTCACAGAATATATGACCATCTTGACAGACCAAAAACCTATGTGCGTACATTGCACGTTGACTTTTTGTCGGCTTTTAACACTGTAAAACCTGATGTTATTTTTCAAAATTTGACAACATCGAATGAACAGCCTGGTCTTTGTTCCTGGATTTACAGCTTCCTGACCGATAGAACACAAAGAGTTAGGCTGAATGGTGTATGGTCGGACGATGTTTGTATAAATACCGGTGTTCTGCAAGGCCTCCCTGGTCTTGTTTGCATTATACACGATTGTAGATCAGACAGTGATTCATGTTCCATTCTAAAGTATGCCGGTGACACAGTACTTACGGGTTTTAAAATGACAAGACTGAACATCGGCATGCAATAATGAAATTTTACCAGTGTTGTGAAGAAAATGGGCTGATCTTAAACGTCAATAAGACTAAAGAAATGATTTTCGACTTCCGTTAACTAAAAAATGACATGCGTCCAGTTGTGTTGACCGGTCAATGTGTTGCAAATGTATCAAGTTATAAGTACCTGGGTGTTCTCATCGACAACAGCCTTTCATGGAAGCAGCATTTTAACAGAACATTTGCAAAGGCTAATGAACGATTGTATTTTCTTCGGAAGCTAAAGTCCTTTGAAGTAGATAGAGATATTCTCAATTTATCTTACGTTTCTGTAATACAGTCAGTTGTGATGTTCTGCTCAATCATTTGGTTCAACTCTCTCACTGTGAAAAAAGCAAGGGAAAAATCGAGAAGATTGGAAAAACGGCGAGCAAAATAATTGGTTATGACATCGAGAATGTTCAGTTCTGGTGGAAGACAGGCAGTTGATCCATTTTCAGAAAATAAGAAACAATCCATCCAAACCCATTGAATGCCTTTTTTTGAGACGCTTGAGTCTGGGAGAGTACGCCAGCTTCGAATAAAAACAGACAGGTTTAGAACAAGTTTTTCACCATGTGCTATACACACATTTAATTCAAGAGTAAGAAGGTAATGTTATTGAACTGCATATTTTGATAAGCAGTAATGTGTTTTATGAACACTTTATCTCCTTTTTGGATACGTTTTTGAAATTTAAATTGAAATTGTAATTATACCTTGTAATATTATACCTTTTGCGTGCCTCGTCTCCGTCACCAGTGGGCGTCAGCTGACCGTCTCTGAACCTACATTTCTCGCAGTTTTCGGGCCAGGGGGTCAGCACAGTCATCGAGAGGGCCTGTCAAAACGTTACTCTTGTGAGCAGTAACTGCTTTATGACAAACTGGTTTGTTTGTTAGCTGGTTCGGCAGTTCAGCCGAACCAGGTATTGTAATCGTTCTGTTTTTTTTCTTTCCTTTTTTTTTCTTCTTCTTCAGCCAAGTTTTTCTACCCCTACACTTCGGCACCTAGGAAAATCAGAACAATTTCAAACTTGGAGGATAGTTGTGTGATCATCCAAGGACGGTCCTAGAAGAAATTCACAGTGATTACTTAAGTAGTTTATTTATTATTGATTTTTTAAGAATTAATTTTCCCCCATAGACTTTGTACACAGATTGCACACAGTTTTCGGACTGTCCTATATCAGGCTATGAGGGCGGTCACACATGCCTGGGCTTTCAATTTTCAACAAACTGTCCCATATTGAAACATGTATGGCGTTGTTGCACAACATAGGGTTTGTACACACATTGTCCTGCATAATGCGTGAGCAGTCCTCAACTTCGACGGAGAATTACTACCAGAACGAAGAAGAAATCAGACTAAATTTTCCCTTCCGTTCGATCGCAAATATACCCAAGTGTCCAAATATTAAATAATATTTCATAAGTTTTTCCCAGTTTAGACAAAAATCACGTGACATGAAATTAAAGGAGCAGTTTTCCTGCACACGTGTTTCTAGCCCATTGACTTTGTACACGTTTTTGAGCGACAATTTTGGTAACTTTGCAGTCTTTGATCGTTCCCAAAGTGATAGCCAACGAAGACCCCGATGCAAGATATTGCAAAGGGATGACGTCATAATGACATCATCACCTTATTTTATATTCATTTTTCAATATTTTATATTTGCCCATACGTTTTGTTCACGTTTTTCTACTTAACAAAAGTGAACAAGTAGTCTTTAACTTTGGCGCAAGATTACTATCAGAACGAAGGAGAAATCGGGTACTTTACGCTGTGTTGTTTTATTTGTAATATGCTTAAGAGTCCGAATATGAAGTAATATTTCATAAAATTGTTCAGTTTAAGCGCAAATCACGTGACACGAACTTAAAGAGCAGTGTTTCTCCAAATAGGGTTTTTTGCCCATTAACTTTGTACACGTTTCCAAGGCACAATTTTGAACCCTTTCGGATGTTTGATCGTTTTCAAAGTGACAGCCTTGATACAGAATTTATTGTAAATAAATGACGTCATGATGACGTCGTTATATGATTTACTCTTGTTTTTTTTCAATATTTCAGCCCCTTGACTTTGTACACGTTTTCAAGCCAACATTTGGGTTAGTTTGAGAGCTTTGATCAACAATACTTATCTTGTTGGTAAAACAGTCCCGAACCAGCTCTGTGTTTGTACTTGTTTACAAACACTTCTCTCTAGTTTCATATTGAGTTTCTATAGTTACAACAATTTGGTCCCTGGTCATGTCATGTTCAACCTAGTTTTTTTTTTCTTTTTACTTATGGTCAGGGATTATCCCCCCGTACTTTTGGTGAATATTTTCAGCGTGACTCACTTTTAGCTTAAATTGAGCTCTTGGCTCAATAACTTGTTCTACAATCACCAACATTATTGTGGTTGTGTGTATTTTTTCAGGTTTGAAATAGAGCCGCCACCTCAACATAAAAAGACTGCACGAGCATGCAGCGACGTGGGAAACCGACGTGTTTGGAGATTCGAGGCAACATGTAACTGGCGAAAATGCAGCCATCTTTTTATTTATTTAGAAAATCTTGAAACAGATTTTTTCCTTTTGCCTTAGTTGTAATTTGCTGTACAAAATTTAAAAATAAGAAAAACAGAAAGTTTAAATAATTGAGATGTAGATATAAAACAGAAAATGAGAAGAAAAGTTGTTAATAAAAGCAAAAGAAATATGAAAAAAGAAGGATATATATGGTAAAGATATATGAAATGATAAGTTAAATAAAGATTAAGCCCGAAGTGTTAGGCTTTTGTCCCTTACACCAGTGTTTACATGGCAACGTTAAGTGATAAACAAAACTTGCGACGATCCCTAATAATGCAAACAACGTCACGGTGAGGCGGTGGCGCACGGTCATTGGTCCGTACGCGTGAGTTTCATGCCATGCCCATCATACGCTAGTACTTGGTGCCTTAATTGTGGGGAACCGGAACAATGGAAGGTACCCCACAAGGCCAATTTGATCTTTGTGGGGTACTAAAGTGGTACCCCGCAAGAATTTCACAAAATAGATATTTCAAATTTACTCAAAAAGGAGGAATTTTCAAGTGTCATTCATCTGTCGCAAAATAAAGTGTTTTATATAATGGACATGTGATGGTCGAAATTTCAACCCAGGAAACTGAATTTGGTTGAAATAGCAGTGATTTGAAAATTGTCCGTGTTGTGTGAGAGTTTTGTACACGAGAACGAAGGAAATACCCCACAAGCATACATATGTAAGCATGCACCATTTTATTGGTATTCACCATTTTAAAGGGTATTTCTATGCTTTTTTGGTTTTTATGCTAATGAGTATTTCCATATTCAGGAGCCAAACTGCGATGTCATCTCAGGAAGAAGCCTCCATGTTACATTGGTTTGTACACAAAAAAGTCCTGTGTCTTAGGAGATTGTCCTGAACTAAGTTTTCTCTTCTTTGCTGATTCATTGTTGTTTACGTACATAGCAATAAGATAACACCAATCCCTCTCAGAAATGCTCTCAGTTAGTACATTCTGGCCTCACAATTTGAACAGAAATACCTATGCACTGAACCATGTCTTCCCTAAATGCCTTCACAGAAACAGCGCCCTCAGTCGTCTGCAAAAACATTGATAATTTTGAATTCACATTTCAATGTGAAACAATCAAATTTCGAATTGTGCACATTTCAATGCATTTAAACAAATAAATTGTGTTGAAGAAAAATTCATTGCAGCGACACTTTAAGGATTAATGCTTCTGAGTTCATTAAACAACAATTCTTCTTGTGATAAATGTACTGTATATTGTGCAACACGTTTCTGGGAAAGTGTAAACATTGTACAATGTTTATTTTGGTATTTTATCTTGTGACACACGAATGAGTAATAAGAAAGGACGATGAAGAAAATATAATTAGAAAATGAAATTCAAAGTAGATATAAAGGACTCCTGCACCCTCAGCCTAATTTGCGTCTAAAATAACAATGCGCTTTATTTATGTGTTCCGGTACCGTCTCTACATAAAGAAGTTAAAAAAAATTCGCTAAACAAAATTGAAACTTGACGTGTTACCATGGACTAACCCCCATCCCTATTATACGGGCCAGTAGCTAGCTGCGGTTTAACGTGTGCAATTAGCCCTGCATTTGGGATGCTAAATATTTAAATTTTGACAGGCCAAGAGCAGGCTAATAAAACACAAGTACCTATCCTTGCAAGGTCTCTTTTGATCATAGTGTAGTAATTTATTTTTCAACTTGAATGATTATCATCGATGAATCATTTTACGGATATTTATTTCAAATCAGTGGTTATTTTGTTAAATGTTAGATAAGTGAACCATTTATGGTAAAGTTATTTCGGTAACGAAGAAAAAAAAGCAAAAAAATATATATATTTATCAGCTCCTGCTTGATTTGTGCGTTTGTACAAGGGTCCCTATTTTCAGAAAACGTAAGATGTCAGGAGGCTACCAGTACGTACGGAACGGGAACCAGTCTACGACCACAATAGAGGTCATACAAGTGACTTCTATCGCATCATAATACAGAAACGTACATGTATATATGGCATAGGCATAAATACGAGGTCAGATAAAGTTCACCAACGTATACTAGGCGTAGTCGCCGCTCGTTTTGCACTTATTACTGTAAACTCAGACTTGACAAGAGATTGTGAAGTTATGGCCCTGGAAATGGCTACCAGACGGTCGCAGACGTTACGTGCTTAAAGAATATACATGTACATTTCCCAATGTACAGGAACCACGACCAAAAATGGACTGCAGTACCGTTATAGCCATCCTTGTAATCGTCTTCGCTCCAATAAATTCTGGCCTAGAAGGTAAGGCGTATTTTCAAAACAACACCATACCATAGGCGTCGCTAAAATTCGTTTCCAACTGAGCGTAAATCCCTAAGGCTCTTACAAGAGATTATAGGGAGAGATCCATCTTGATTGTAAGAGATTTTTTCTTTTCTGTGGTATTTGGCCGAATGCATCACTTTGTACTTTTTGCCGTTGGATTCAAGAAAATTTGGCGGGGTTGAGCGAACAGATTTGGGGAAAATCACCCCCCTTTTCTTCTGAATATTTAATGAGATATTTAATTATTAAACATGAAAAACGATCATGATTCAGCATTGCTACGAATTGGTCCTCAATTTGATGGGGTTCACTCACGATAATATTCAGTGGTGAACGTCATTCTAGCTACAAAATCATAACAAAGTTCTAAAACAAGGAACGACGTGCACTCGACGGGCGGCTACTCCATTCACAATTGAGCGGTTAGTTTTACTGCTATTTTGGGGGTATCTTTGTTCAAAGGCGATTAAACTTTTTTTTGTGGCTAACCCCCATGAAATTGAAACGATAAGTGATCTTCTGGCCATAATCTTGAATTTCCAGTGGAAAAACAGAGGCCAACCTCTTCACGAGAGTCAACAGGAGGCGCTATTTCGGTCCGATTTTGCACTGTTTTCAATGGGCGCGTACGTATTTGGTGTGGTGCAACCCAAAGTCTGCAAGCGTCGTTCGTTAATTAATGTACGCACGGTACGGACCGGACGCTCAGCTGCTCATCGTATTCTGTCGTAGAATCATTTTGTCCTTTTGGTAAGTCGAGTTTTTAGGGAAGGATTTCAAGGACATGCCCTACGAACAAAGCTTACATGATTTTGTCCTTGTCCACAATGTACACGGATGGAATTGGCCTCGTTACCTGTGCCACTGCCACGCTAGCTAGCTAGCCGTGTACCTGTTGACAATTTGACATCGACATGAGCATTGTCAACGTGCGTGTAGACCTACATGTAACTGTTACAAGATGCTCGTCGCATTTTCCCCAAAATTCCATACCATTATTTTTTACATAACAATAAGCTTGGGCCACTGATTCATTGGCCAGAAAAAGTTAAAGTTTTGGAGACTATTCCTGGGAAACTGGGAAGGCAATTCAAACTTTACTTATAACACTGGCCCCATTAGACCAGGAAATTATAACTGTTGTTGCAGCATTCGTAAACTTGCAGAAACCTCTCGTGTTTTAGTTAAGCAGAATTTGGAAGGAATCTGGTGTAGCGGATTTGTCATACATGTACATTTAATTTGCTTCAAAAGAAAGCCACCACAAACCACTTGGAAGACAAAACCAAAATGCTCATAGACTTACACCAAAAAAGTGAAAAGCTGAACTTTATGCCAAAATTTGCAAATACTATACGTCACAAGAAACAAAACTACTGTTTTTATATGTAAGTCGCTTTTATCACATTTGTACTTTTTCTCGTGATTTGAATACTTGAAGAACCAGTTTTCACCTGATAAAATCATCGCCCGGTACCGGTTTCATTATGTTAGACACTAGAGGGCAGTATTGTTGGTGTTATAGATGAAACAAATGTAAATGGGCATTTATAAGCTTTTGAATAAGCATTTGTTTTCTCTGGGGGAACCACCAGTGGAAACTGTTTAAGCTATTGCAGATGGTCTTTCATGCACATGTAACTACTGTCAGTAAAAACGTCTGTTTTGTAGGTCTTCCACACATAATAGAAAATAATTTCTGCCAGACTGCCAGCAAGGACAATTGGTTCAATGAATACATAAATATATAAACATAACTGTTGGGTTTGTTCTGGATGAATGGCAACTTTACAGTTTACTTGTATTCCTAATCTTTTCCTTTGTCATTATTCTGGGGGGAAATAACCGGATACTTCACATAGAATGTTTGGCATGGACAGTATAACAGGAAGGAAAGATTTCCTTAATAACAGGTGCATGAATTTTTCCCTACTAAACAGCACCCAAACATATAACATATCACAAGAAGTCAGTTGCAGCAGTGGGAAAATTAACGTATTATCTTATAAAACATTTGAATTTTACAGACCAATCTGATGAAACAGTGTTTGCTTGTTTGGCTGATAGGATGATACTCTTTTGGTCTTTGTAGTCTTTCGTGAGCCGGTTTGTGAATTCGTCATTTGTGTATCTTCCCAAGTAATTACCATTTCCAATTTCCATAGCCACTGTGGGAGGACACTTTCTGATAGATACTTCCTCACTTTCCCAATTAGTGAGCTGTTTTGGGTCTGGTAGATGATCTCCATTAGGTAAGCTCAATAGCAACTCTACAAAATCGTCATTACACCTCACTGCCTTGGGCAATGGGGCAAGGTCGGGACGCCGGACCGTGGCATGCAAAAACCAAAGCCACAAGCTCCTCTTTCCTTCCAGAGAAGTAAACTCCTCTTGTCCGTAGAAAAGACTTTTGTGTCTCTACATGCCAGATCTTAATTTCATCAATAGAAATTTTACCACCGTCGCTCATGATTGCTCAGAAAACACACAGCACGACGGCGCAACGTATTGTGACGGAAAGTGTATAGGACTAGAGCTAGTCTAATTTTATTAATAAGTTGCAGTGCACATACCTGATTGGCTAGTGACTTGGTAACGTGTGCTGGCTAGGCATAGCGTAGCGCGCTGTGTGCACATGGTCGTGCTACTGCAGTGAGCGCTGCGATCGCATTATAGGTTTGCTTGTTGGACTTCGCAGAGTGAAGTTGGTGAGTTGGCACGGAGCTAAGGCATTGTCAGCGCTGTGCGAAGCGTTGCGTGGTGCTGATGCGTTGCAAGTACGTGATTGTATAGACTGTACGTGGCTGACTAGTGAGTGTAGCTGACGCGTTGCAAGTACAAAGCTGTGAGAGCTGTACGTTGCTGACGCTGGCTCGCATGCACGTTAGGTGAAGCTCGTACGAAGTTGTACAAGTTGTACGTTGCTGACGCGGTGTGCATTGTTGATGCAGTGCATGTAGTGTGCATGGTTTACACAGCGGTGTGCATTGTTTACACAGAGGTGCGTTGCTTATGCAGTGGTGCATTGCTGACGCAGTGTGACTTTGTTGATGCGCTGTGTGTGGTTCATGCGCAGTGAATGGCTGATGCGCATGGTGCATAGTTGATGCTTTGGCGTATTGCTGCTGGGGCCCTACGCTAAATTAGTGCTCAATCCAAGTAAGTAAATGCACAGGCAACCAAACCAATCTCCCAATCACTTCACTGTACATTTCATTTGTTGATTTGTGTTGATTATTGTTGAATAAATTGAACGTCCTGTACCGACAGTTCTTCTGTCAAGGATTACTTTCTTTACAGGTTGATTGTGTAATTCAACAGAGACTAATTAACACTCGGTCACAATCGGCGGTATATTTCCTCCAAAACGGTCCCGCACCCTTTGCCTAGAGGTCGCTCTCTGTGGTCTCTCGTCTGGGGAAAAGCCTTGGGTTGGGAAGATCGACTCTGCCACTAATAGTGCTTGGTTTGATCCCATCAACTCAGGGTAGGCCCGGGGATGCCCGCCACAGTATATACGGTGTGCACGAATTCAGCGCATGGATTTTTAAGCCCTATTGACCTTTGACCAAGAGCGCCACCGATACTTTCCGAACTCACTCATACAAGACCCTTAAGCTCATTTCCATAACTTGCATATACATGAATACACTGATAAACACTTGTTTTTTTGGGGGGTGGGGAATCTCTTCAATAGTTCCTTCTCTGTATTTAGGTGGCATAATAATGACCCAAACTGTTTGTTTAAAGAGATAATGCGGATTAATCACTTCATCTTAAAGGCTCTCTTTAAAAGTTACCTATAAATATAGTTAATACGGGACAGATAAATTCACATTATTTTCTGAGGAATATGGGGGAAAAGGGCATTGCAATTTCAAAAATATACACTTATCAGTTGGACAAACGTGTAACAATTACAATTTAATATGCATTCCTTTTCAAACAGGTGTGATTTACATCTACTCAAAACACAGCAGCCGGCCAGTAACCAACTATTATATACCAGACACGAAATAGGACAGAGGGGTCCCCACAACAAGTCCAATCCTTAAGGGTGCAGACCACTAATTCAAGTGAGAATTTCTGGCCAGCTCATTAGCATTAAAAGTGCCCCCTTCCACAGTATCTTTTGAAAAAGGAGATTGTTTGGCCCCCAAAGTGGTGAGATTGTGTAAATCCTTGCCAGGATCAACTCCCTGGGTCTTTGAGCTTTCATACGAGAGCAGAATGGCTAAAAACTACGGTTGAAAAATAGAAAGATGAGGGTTGCCACTTGAAAAATGGCTGCAATCGGACATCGGAAAAATCACTTTTCTGGGGGTGATTTTGTTTTGTTGGAATAATTCAAAATGTAATTGGTTAACCCACAAAATATTGAAAAGAAATTGAAAGATTAGGGACTAGACAATAATTTCATTTGTGTTTCTGAAATCTCGGGGATGTTGGTATGCATGTTATTGGGCCCTGAACAGTGCTGATTTTACACTGTTTTCAATGGGGCTAGAATTAGTGGACTGTACCCGTATACACCCCAGCCTTTTGTCAATAAACACATCACCCTGGATGTACGGAATTCCTGAGATTGAGAAGGCATTGCTCAGTTATGCTGGAAGGGTTACACGAGCCGACTGGAAAAAAATACTCAAGGGTAATAAAAGGTGCTTCAAGCGAGGGACAGGCATTTCTCCGTATAATCTGCTACTACTTTGCACCACCTTTATTCTCAGTGTTCAGTAACAATAAAGTCAGAAAACCCCGTCGTCGGCATTTGTAATGTGAAATTAAGGATATGGACTAAAATATGAAAGTAGTTCTCTAAACGTGGAAATCAGCACAGATACTATAAACATTAACGGAGAACAATAAATTAAAAATCTTCGATAAATTTACAGCGTTTGCATGTTTGGGTTGTTTCTGCAGAGCTCATGTTCCCCCACGGAGTTGCCAAAGGAGACACATTTCTTCCACCAAACGACGATGGGAGTTCCGGCAGGGTTCCGATATCCAATCTTTTCCCTTTCTTCGATCACAATTATGACTCCCTCTTTGTAAGTTTGTCTAGAGGTTTCAAGGAGGCCTACAATCTCATAAACGCAAACAAAAAAAAGAAAGAAATATTGAAGAAGGCTACCATTCACACATCTTTTCTTATTAAGTTCTTACCTCCGTCCTGTGGACATAGTTGTCCATAGAGAGTCTTCCCTCCCTGCATACCTAGTCCGAACTCGGTAAGTAAGGTTAACGCAGATGCAACTTTTGGCCAATCACTACTCTCGAAACACGTGATCCCAGTTAGTAGAGTGCACCATCACGCATGCGTTGCATGCATTAGGAGGTCCGCACGAGTGTTTTTATTTCGTCCCTGACAGTTATATACTGTAATATACTGTAAGAGTTCCGGTCAATTGACACTTTGGGCGCTGTGTTCCATTAAATTGATCTTAGTCCTTATACTCATTTCTTTATGATCTTATTTATTATTTACAGGTGAACACAAATGGCCTGCTTTCCTTCGGTTTGGAGGTCTCTGGCTATGACCCATTACCGTTTCCTCTTGGCGACGATAAGCTAGTGGTGGCGGTGTTTTGGTGCGACGTGGACACAACCGCCGGTGGCAATGTCACCTATCGCGAACTTCTTGATAATTCAGAAAATGTCAGGCTCTTCCGTCAGGCAGATGACATCGTCAGACGATCATTCATTCATCAGTCCAGGTTCTCGGCAAAGTGGATGTTTATCGCAACCTGGAACAAAGTTCCGTTTTATGGAGCCAGAGGTGACGCCTTGAAAATAGTGAGTTTTAATGGGGAGTAAGATTCATGAGAAATGGAAAAAGACAGCAAATTTACCTAGCTTCATCCTCAGATTCAGCTTTCCTGCTTTTACCACGTTTTATGCTGTAGCTTTCATTCCAGTGCTGTAATTATTTCTAAATACGCAAAAGAAACCAGAGGAAAATCGGAGACAGTTTGGACATTTTCCACCATTGGTGTTTTGTCGTAATTTCACAAGATTGGCTGATTACGGTGTTTAAAATTCACTGCAACTTACATTACACTAACTTGTTTCATGATTGAGTCCACTGCTTTGTGAAAAATCGAGAAAAACAGCGCGGCATTTTCAACGCTTAAATTGAAGGTCTTGTAGTTTATCTCGCGTAAAATGTATGCACTACAGGGCGTTCGTAGTACAAGCGAATATCGTCCGCGGTTTCAGGGTGGGAAACAAGCATGGCAGGTTCTCATTCCCTTAATTAAGAAAGGAGCGGTTTTCAACGGCTAGGAGTAATCAGTGAATTGGTAATGCGCCTCCTCGACAATGTAGCATTGCAGATTCATGGAAAAACTTCATCCAGGAACACAGCAGTCGACTCGTGTCCGTGACATCGAAACGAGTAGGCCTATATATCACGAGTAGGCCTATATGATCGTGCTTATAACTGCACTTTCATGTCAGTTCACACGTCGATGAAAGTCTAAAACACCATTCATAGTTGAGCCATTAATAATTATAAGTTAAAAAAAAAAGAATTATGACGACTTATGACGAGGGAGGATTGACGTGTGGAAATCGTAATTTTGTTGACGAAAATCACCTTGTTCGGAAACTGCCGCCATATTGGATTACACCATATTATCTAGGGATGATTTGAATTCGCAAAGTTTTCCGTTAAAAAAACCTTTCCTTATATAAAATTGAACTTCACACGGATTTATTTTATTTTCTACTTTTGGCACCTGTTTAAGGATGTGATGTGCGAAGCGAAAATAACTCTATTGCGACGGTCGGTCGACCATCGTAATAAAAGAGAACACCATTTTTTTCTGGAAAACTACAGCATTCTGGGTGGAAATATTTTACAGACTGATTGAGACTGTTGTGTACTTTTTTTTCAAGTAAGATATTTCAGGATTATACGGTAGTCCGATTTTCAGGATTTTACCAATGGTGTAGGCTTAATTGGCCAAAATGAAATACACAACTATTCTGTAATTTTGTTTTCAAAAGTAGTTTATTATTTTAACATGAGTAGGTAACAACACACAAACGGTCCCGCTAGCTATGCAAAATGTACAGTTTATTACGTAAAAGCTGTGTAATGTGTCAATATTACCTACCTACGTATTTTGATTACCCACGTTTTTGAATTCCACAGATGTTTGATGCAACGTGTTTGCAATCTGCACACTCTTCATTATTAATGTGTGGATTGTGTCCTCAGTCGGTGAGGCATCCATTACAGGGAGGTAGAACACATGGGAAATGAGAGGAGGAATGCTGAACTTCAAAGGGTATTGTCGCCTCTCCGGCTTGGTAGCAGACATCCTTGTTGACTTGGGGTTCTTGACAGAACAAAGGCCAAATCTGAGTTTTTGGCACTATGCTGGGCAAGGAGATAGGTGGATTCGTGTGTGTCCGCATTCTTCCCTTAATGATCTGGTCCTTTCTTGGTGCCGCCATAGTACGGTATTAAATATACAAGTTGAGATGTTAGGGATCTTCTATGGGAGTACGTGAAGAAGGATCTGCAGGCTGAGATACACCTGACTAACCAGTTTCTTGCCTTTGTTGTACGATGATGCCGTTAGTTACTTGAGTCGTGCCTTTACCAGACAAAGTCTCCTAAGCAGTCATACAATTGTTGTACACCAACCGGCAGAGCCTCATCTCCTTTTGTCAGCTCTTGTTCTGTCAAATCTGAATCGTGTTCGAGAACCATTGAATGAGACACACAGTGTCCATACCCATTTAAGATGCCGATGAGCCTTGCTGACCCTGTCAAGTGACGAACTGTTATGGCTAAAGAGGCGTGTTTTGGCAGCATTACACGACCCTTTGAACTCATGTACACCAGATCTTTTGCAATGGAGAGCAGCTTTCTGCCGACATCTTTGCTGACTTCCACATATGAAGATACATCAGCTTCACTCGAGGCATCAACACACCACACCAGGAAGTTGAAGAGCAAGTGTGGAATGGCCTTCTTTGCAGTCTCTGTGGTGAGGTCATCAGCTGTTGGTGGCCATCTGACAGTCGACTGGGTCTCCTCTATCCCACTCTTGAGAATCTGCCAAAAAGAAAGGAACAAGATTTTAACATAATTTTCATAGAAGAAAATATTAATAATTTCATACAAGTGTGCGTGCATATCAAGTTCTCATATTCAGTTTTTTTCCCTTACTATTCCTGTCATAGTGGACAGGGTATGTTTGGCAGTAATATCATAATGAAATTGTGTTTGCTCAGACAGCACACGATCTGTTTTGATACAGGAAATACTCAATGTCATTGCATGTCCCATTTCATGATGCTGGGTACGGTATATTTCTGTACAGGTGCAAATCAATATCTTACTTCAGGAGCTAAATACACATACGTGTATAAAGGGGGAATAGGTTTTTGGAACAATTTTCCAGGATCCCAATTTAATCAGCCTGAAGAAGTACACAATTATTGATCCCATTTCAAAGACAAGGCTACTGTAGGAAATACATGTACGTTATCTGCAAATAATGTGTCCATGGCAGGTGGAAATGCAACACCACGAGGGCTCTTTCACAAGGTTTAACAAACTGTGTTTCACATATAATATGAATTACATGTACATTTAAAATGTGCAAGAACTGGGCTGCAGAAAATTAATACCTAGGTGAGAAAACGGAAACAAAACAAAGCAATGTATGCCACCACGCTGTCAATGTTTCAATATTCAAACTTACCAGTCAGGCATGGAATAAGAGACGAAGGCGAGACTGGTCAAATGGTTGCTCCTCACTCGGTGCTGTCATGCTTGATCCACTGGAAGCACCAAGGGAAGGGACTGTAGGAGTAGCAACTGTGGAAGAATCTTTGCCATCACTGGTATCGTCATCTATACTGCTACTGCTGCCATGAGCACAGCATATTCAGCGATGTTCGTCACATCACCTGTAGCTCATTTGTGCACACAATGTCACTCTCATTCTTGTTTTGGGGCTGAATTCAGCTGAGGGAATGTTCTCTTCAGGTTTTTTTTTCGGCTGTGAGTCTTGTATAAAGACCATCCAGATTCTGAATATCATTCACTGCCTTAATAAACAGCCTGTTTAATGTTGTAAGCCTCAAAATTTCTTGATTCCTTATTATTCTTGGCTCGATGACTGTCTCACAAAATGTTTTGTATGACGGTGCATAATTGAAGTCACTATCATCTGTTGTTGAACTGGTTACCGTTACACACAGTGTAAATTCTTTGTAGCAGTTCTTGTGACACTGCGCCTCAATGGTGACCGTGTCCCTCCCCTTCACCTGAGTGAGAATGCGCTGATGAGGTTGCTTCTCTGCTGCTGCAAGGAAGGTTTGTGCGTGCATTTGTTCACATTTCAAAAGAGGAACCTTCCGTCACGATCCAGTTCTCCTGTCCCGTGTTTACTGCTTCCGCCGACAGATTATACATTCACTTGGCAGCACATGACTCCTCTCCTGGTGAGACTTTGTTGGTGATAAGCTGGACCTCAGAGGCATTTTCTTCTTTGGGGACGGGCCTGGAGTATCCTCGTCATATGCAGATTCAGAGTCAGCATCTCCAGCTGAAATAAAACCCACATGACATGGCAGGTTGAACAACCAAATGAAACAGTTGGAGTTCCCAGTGTGGCTGTTAATTTAATAAACTTAGAATTTTAAGCATATCTATAACAAAAGAAAATTTTAAAAATCTCCACTGATTTCAATGAGGCATGCCTAGTACATGTACTTCTTCCTGAAAAATATTAACTTCCATGGAAGGTAAAATATTAACTAATTATTTGAAAGCTTTTTTTAAGTTAAAAAAATTGCAGACCACTCTATTGTGGAGAATTTGTCACTCTTGTGCAGTGCACATGTTGGATGTCAGCCATCAAATGTTGGACAACTCGTACCCTAAACAACTCATACCAGGGACATGTCGTACCAAAGATAATTCATACCCAGGACAACTCGTAAGCCAAGAGAAAATTACATTTTATCATAGCTTGTGGCGACATCACATCAAATTATAGAATAGCCTATTCAATCCGTTTTTCTTAAATTGCTGATAACGTAGCTGTCTGTTTTGTGTGTAGAGCCTGTTTTGTGTGTGTTAGCCTTGTTGAAATTGTTGAGTTTGTACGGAGTTTCCCGGGTACGAGATGCCTCAGGTCTGAGTTGTCCCGGGTGTGAAAGTTTGGGTACGAGTTGCCCCAATGCTTCAGCCATCTTGTCAACCTAACTGTACATATGTGTATCGAATGACAAATGTACCTCAAGTAAAACCACTGTGATACACCATGTACAAAATAATACAGGCCTAATTGTTAAACCTGAAAAAAACACTACCTTTAAAACTGTCTTTAACACAGTTAATAAAACTGTAGAAGCGCATGTAATCGTCATGCACTGTTGTGTGCGTGTGGCAGAGGGGAGAAAGTACCAGTACGCTTCTAGTCATGCATGTTTATAACAGCAACAGCATACTCAACTAACGATACAAACTGAAAGACAAAATTTACCATTATTGGCATCTTCTGTAGTTTTTCTGCCATTTTATTTACGTTGCAAAACCCCTGGTGGCAACGATGTTGATAACCGGCTTCAATTTGCCCGGGCCAGAGTGCCGAATCGTTTGCCACGTCGCTCAAATTCACATGGTGTGTTTGGGCAAACTTTACAACAATTTTGGCCTCAACCGAGTCAGGAATCTGCGTCCACTGGTAACCGCAGCTGATAAACTTACTCCAACTTGAACTTTTAAAAGGTACAAGCTTCCCACATTCATCCGTGTAAACATTCACACAACAAAAATTCGGCTGCGTTTCCGAAGTAACCTCGTCTTCTACGGTCGCCGCCATCTTGGTTAGCGTATTATTTTACGAAGACGTGAAAGATGAGGATCAGTGAGGAATTTCATTGGTTGATACTAGATGGTGTAATCCTTATCTACTCGCTTTCCGGATCGTAAAACCTTTGCCAAATTTAATTAGTCTTGACAAAGTGTGCAGGTTTTGTGAAAGGCAACATTCCAAATCGGATTTTTCGTAATGTTTTGCATATTATCTGACAAATATTGTGTGGTCCTAAAGAGGGGATCACGGTTTGTAACATTTTGAGCGATCATCCTACGGTCTACTGGAAGTGTACGCGCCCGCCCTGGTAGCTCTCCCTGTAAATGGTTGTAGAGGGTCGTTTCCTTATTCATAAACCTGTCTCAAATATAGTCGTCTTCCATAGCGTCACCACAGCACGTTATCTACGTATGTTCGGTCCCCGTAGACTGTGCGTGCATTTAGTTTGTGTATTCGCGCATGCGCAAAAGTGACATAATGGTCATCGGCCTGAAAAATTATTCTAGCAGACGACGCATATCGGTGGTGACCAATGTCAGGGATTTGCCCCGCCATTTCCCTTGAAGGCCTCGTGTGTAAATAAATTGCAGAGAGTCTATCAAATGGTTATTAATGGTTAATTTTTAATAGCTTTTGGTAAAAGAGATCGCCGGAAAATAAGCAAAGAAAGTGGAAAATATCAATTTTTCGACAAAGTATAATAATGACAAATTATCGTTTTTTACCTAGCTTTGTGTCTAATTTTAACAATTTTGCCGAGTTTACCTTCAATAACTTTGATGCCACATGAAAAACTAGTATGTACAAAAAAAGTTGTTACTTCTAGGAAAAAAAACGGTTTTTGAAATTCACTCCGTTTTTCTTTGGGACCCATTTTCGTCATTTTCTGTGTTTTTTTTACCTCACTTAGTGCACAATTTTTCACACTTGTGTCGAATTCCCCTCAGATTATCGTTGATACTGTCTGGAAGATCGAGAGCCATTTGTCTGAAATGCGGTTCGTTTTTTATGCGGGTTAAAATTTCCGCAATGAGTTTGGCAGCAGTCAAAAATGAGATCACGGTCCAGATTTGGGACATGGTGCACACACATCAGTGTGTATTTGCCTGCAACTGGGGACCCCCTATTGTTCCTCTTTTGTTTGTACCTTAACTTTTTTACAAGACCACCCATATGTTTTGTACACAGTTGTCAATCGGGGACCCTCTGTCAATCGGGGACCTTATTGTCCTCTATTGTTCAGGGTCCTCAATTGAATGCAGAAACAAACTCGTACACACCCCTGGATACGAGTGCGTTTGGGTACGAGTTGGCCTACCTCCATGCACTAATGCGTACAATCATGTCAAATTGCCCGACTAAAAGGCACAACCAAAAACTTTCCGTTCTCATTCATACGGTTTCCTTCTTGTATAATACTTTCTCATTAGAGCATTCATGATATTCCTCACCATTCACAAGTACAGAAACGTCAGGGAAATCTCGGCAAAACTGAAAAAGTCCCTTCTAAATTGTTGCCTGCAATTCCAACTTATGACTCTGTTACTTTTGAGATACGTGACAAAGACGGGCAAAAATTAGGCAAAAAATAAGTTTTTATAGTTTGCAAGTTAGCCAAAGGGACTTTTCCTACCTATACGTAGGAACGCATGCAAGAACCCGCTTGGAAAACTTACATCTATCAGTCTTTTATTTGCTGCTTGAGGGTGCACTTCGACTAAGGGCGGATAATAATTATCTTTTTTCTGTTAAATGTTGGTCTCTTCGCAGACAAATACATTTCAAGCCTCACTGGTAACTGACGGCAGACATTCCTTCGCCATATTCAATTATGAGGACATCAACTGGACTACCGGCATAGTGAGTGGTGGCGATAACTCTGGACTTGGAGGGATTCCCGCTCAAGTATGATTTGTATTTAACATTTCCCAAACACAGTCTGACTATTCCACATAGAAATTTCGACGTAGACAAGTAGTTATCATTAATCAAAAGCTGAAAGTGGACTTTTAGACGTTCATTACAAGGCACCTGATTAACATCACCCCTTGTTGGCATGCGCATCCTTACCAAATAGATTGCAGGCCAACTGTCGAACTGCCACATATAGACGACACTGATAAAGTCTCTTTAAAAAATCAAGAAATTGTTACTCACCAAGGTGTTTAAAATGCACATTAAATGCCCATTTATCCCGACCTCTTGTATTGTAGATCAGTTTTTTGGGGTAGTCTAATAATTTTGGGAAAAAGATTTCCTGCTGAAATTATCAACACTAAAAGGGCTCCAGCGGTTAACCACTATTTTCGTAATTAGAATGCTTCAGCCGGCCTATTCCTTTTGGGGCAAAAGATATTTGCCAACGATTTGGTCAGCGAGGGCTATTTAGACCTACTGCCTGACCTACAACCATCATTGGGGAAGAAGACAAGTATCTGGTACAGAACACTTTTTTTCCATCGACAGGGAAAAGTTGAACGACAGTCCCCTTTTAGATTCCCCACAAGAGTCTGGCCCGTTCATATCAACAGTGGTAGCCAACTGCTACTGAGCAATCTCGCAGCCGTCTCTTTGGTGACAAAGTTTGCCCCCGTTACGAGCTTTGCATACACAAATCAGATGTTCGTATAGAGAAATTCCTGGCTAGAGGCGGGGTTTTACGGGCAGGGGGTCTAGGGGGCTGATCGACTTTTGTCTACCCTCCCATGAAGAAAAAATAGCGTGAAAATATGGGATTTGCTATTCTGCATTCAATGTGGTAACATTAAATGAATAGTCTATGATCTTTTTCGACTCCCAGAATGAAAAATCAGCCTGAGGAGCAAAAGTTAAAAGGTTATGTCAAGTGCGATGGGTAAAGCTCCCGGCCTCCTCCCTCAAAACTTGGCTCTAGAACCGCGCCTGCAAGTGCATGGGAGACTATAGAAAGACGGGATCCCGTACCTTCCAGCTCAAGAGAAAAAAAGAGAAAAATTAAATACACACCGTGGCTTAACTATGGGAGGGGAACGCCACTGGGCCACGTCCCCCCCCCCCTTTTGAAATCTGTGAATATTCTCCGTCGAATTTTTATATATCTATTCAGCTGCAGCTCATTTTCTTGTGTTGCCCCCTTAAGAATGTAAGGGTGCCCCTCGGCCGTTTAGCCCTAGTTACGCCAGTGAATACACAGCTTTCAAAGTAACTGAATTATGCATGTTTGTGATTCAAGACTTTGTATTTTTTGCAGCCAGTCTGAAAAGACTTTCAACAAATTATTTTTTTTTAATTGAGGACATAATGAGAGTTCATGTTACCGATATCACAGGTGTTCTATCTTAGTTCTCTTTCAGCGTAGTCTACGCAACAAACTGTTGAAACGGTCGATGCAAAGGTGAACTTTTCGTCCTCCACCCAGGTTGGTTTCAATGCTGGCGATGGCTTCAATTTCTACGCTGTTCCCGAATCAAGAACTGGAACGATCGTTGACATTGACCAAGATTCGAATATCGGCACTACAGGACGCTTTCTATTTCGCATCGACAGTAGCAATATCATTGATACTGGGTGCATTACTGAAGGTGCGGTCCCCTGTTTATATCAAAAATAATGTCAAACACTAGGCTTGTAAGGCAACACACAACTGCACGTACTGGATTGCATTATTTCATTTACAGGCTCCAACTATTTGGATTCTAAATGTGCAACTAATAATAAGGTATTTGAAGGAGAAATGAAGATGGATATTTGACAACTTTGATGACACGGACTTTCTTTTCTAACATTACGACTTTCATATCAGTTAGTCTCCTCCATATTCAGGAAGCGTGACTGTTTTCCCCGTGTCTGGCTCAATGCTCGGTGGAGATGTTGTCCACATATCGAGACCGTGTCTCGATGCATCTTCCACCATCGTGTGCCGCTTTGCTGATGCCGAGGTATACGGGCAAGTAGTATCTAACACTACAGCCAGCTGCGTGACCCCACTGGTATTTGAAGTCGGTCGATTGCCACTGAAGATGTCAAGAAATGGCGGGGAATCCTTCGATTTCACTGGCATTTTCACATACCGTAAGTACCCGCGCATAAAACACATACCCGGGTTGTCGAGCACATGTCACACCTATGGGCATCTAAATAAAGACTTAATGGCTGCATAAAACACCCGTGAAATTTTTGCATGAGACACGTCGAGTCAACAGTTTTTTCATACTTGTTTGATCATAAACAGTGAGTCCAGAGTTCATCTCGCCACTTGTCAAGATATTGGACGCAGCTGAATGGAACCAGCAAGAATCAGTGACCATCATGTGGGATACCGAGCTACTCCAAGACTATATGGACGATGTTCGGATCTATGTCTATAGCTACAAGGAGGACCTGCCAACCGGGACGGTTGAACTTGTTTTGGTATACCGCAGCAATCAAATGATTCCTTACAGAGATGGCATGTTCAAGTTCAGCCGCCCTCAGCCGCTAGAGGGAGTGACGTATACCGTTGGTGTTGTCCGGGTTTCTCAGGACGGACCACAAGGTCAAAATGAGTTGTAAGTTGATGACATTAGACAAATAATGTCTATGAGTGCAATGGTACGTCTAAATTAATGAGATGCTAACTATATGCGTTATTTGATTTATATAACACAAAAATAATACCGTAAAATACTTGCAAAAGCTGTTAGTTAAGAATGTTTTGTCACCTGTACAATGGAATTTCCATTTTTATTCCAGCGTGGTCATACCGTGCATTTACACAGAATATTTCAGTTGCCTGTTCTAACCGATACATGCACCAGCCACATGATGGAATTGACGTTTAAGTTGAATCTCCCCGTCACAAATTTTGAAGAGAGTTTGAGTTGACTTCAATAAAGAGGCTGTTCCATTCGGTACCTTTAAACACATCTTGATTTGCAAGCCATTGTAAGGTTCAAAACCTGTGCATGCAACGGCAGCAAACCATGAGGCGATTTGTGACGTACAGCTACCGCACCAAGAATGAACATATAACATCAATGGGCACTTGTAAGGTTTTGTTAGGCAATTTACTTTCCAGTGTAGATTTGCTTTCTATCGTTGGATTGGTTGATAAGTCACTTCGTGACTTCAATACCACTATTATTTCGCGATTAGAATCGTTTTATCCTTGCTTCGAGTTGTAGCTGAAGACTTGCTACGTTTTTGTATTTTGAGGGCCTTACCTGGGATGTGGAGCGACATCCATAACCTCCACTGGCTCTACCCTGTTCCTGATCCTTCAACATGGTGTGGGAATTGGCTGGAAAGGGCCAAGTTGGACCTGGAGTTCCTCGCAGTAACTGAGCCCTGCCCGTGCACTCTGACCCAGGCTCTGGTCGACAATGGCCGGTTCAGCCCACATCCCCTGTGCAACATAGATACTCCACGTAACTGTGAAAAGTTCAAACCGGGGGCTGTGCACTGCGTCAGAGCCAACACACCAAGGTACGGGTGAATCACCTCAAACCTCACCTCCACCTTCAATCCAATCCCAGCCCCCTAAAACGAAACAGAAAACAAGCAAAAACAACCCAACACACATGGCAAACAAACATAAAACTTGCAATACTAAACAAGTAGAGTGAAACAAAACGTATATAAAACACACTTCAAAAAAGTAAACAAAACGCATTTAATAAGCCGCCTCATTCCATCTCATTTTTTTATTTTGAAACGTTTCGATCCGTTTAACCAACAACCAGCATGACCACTGGAATTTCTGTGTAATGCAGAATCATTAATTAACGCAATAAATGTCTGAAAGAATATAACGTACTTGAAAATGGATTTTCAAAGATAAACACGGGGCACGCTTCAGAAATGAATACGTGTCAGTTTGGATTAATTAAACACCCTCCTGATGCTAAAGTCAACTACAGTGTGTACTCCAAAATGGGATCACCGAAAAACTCTCAAATTTTAACATAAAAGTGTCAGCATGTAATACTTTCATACGTGGTTTCAAGGAGGACAGCTTCAGGTTGATGATGCGTTTATTTCATCTCAGTTGATTTGTTTTGTTAATATAGAAATATGCCCCAGCAAACAAAATACTTGAGTTTGCGCCACTTGTAAGTCTGATTGCTAGAAACTCAAGAAATTGCAAAACGCAAATTTCATCTTTAGTTTTGATTTCTTGGGAGATGCTAGTCTTGGTTCCAAGACCTTTGCATTCCTCCTTCAAGTCGCAATGGGTTACTTCAAACTACAGACAGCAGTAAATTTATTGAAGTCCTATATTGAGGGTCTTTTGGCATTGGCGATAAGCACCCTGTAACAGTGTGATGGTTCGTGTCACAGAATACTACTGGAAGGTCTTTGAACCGAGACTGGGGGATACTTAAAGTGTTAGACACTGGACCATGCTGAAGTAACCTCTCTGTACTGGAAGTGGCACAAACTCATGCTGTTTCACACATAAACACCTGAATGATGGCACATGAAGATGTTGTGCGGCAGTTAAAGTACTTGTCGATTTATTTCCACAGTGAAATGGAAGGTGGACAAGAGTGTTGCTATGGCAAGGATGACAACATTTTGAATGTCTTAAGGTCGCAAGGTGGTGGTTTTGCTCAGCGTAGGCACTATTATGGGGTGTTGCCATACAAGGTAAAGGATCACATCGAAATCAAGTATCGTTAAGATTTGTGTTTCTGTACAAAATTAAAGCAAACATTTTCAACTTTTAGACGTTACCTTTATTTCAAGGTTGCTGGTCGTGTCCCCTACCTCTCCCACTGGCTATCTGATATTCTACCGATGGAACACTGCTGTGTGTTTTCTGCGGATAAGTGTGAGCAGTATAAATATGTGAGGCCTTCTCAGACATGCGAGGGCTACATAGCGCCCACACCCGGTAGGACCACGTGCATTTTGTACTGGTTTCAACTTAGCCAGGTTCTCATTAAGACACGGTAAATTTGGTTTTTATGGAGCTCGTATGGTTTTCGTATTTTGTTATATTTTGTTTATACTTAAAACGTATACACCTTGAGCTAAAGCATACGATTGGAAAGAGCTTGGGCAGGAATTTTCGTTTGGTTGGTAACGAGGCAACTGAATAACGCGTGTTTCATAGTCGTTTGTGAACTGGCAAAGTGCATTTCCCACTGAAGGAGTCTTCGTTGCTTTGAAAAGTTTGCCCACTCTTGGTCCAGCTCGCGGCTCACACTTTTTTCCTTGTGGTTTTGTCCGCTGAAAGTCTCAAGTACTGGTTTTCATCTTTGTTTTGCCATCATGGGCGTCGCCTGAAAGGAGGGGTGGGCACATGCCCTCTCCCAGAAATATCCTGCCTCCGATAGCTGCTATGGCTGTGTTGGGTTGATAAACGGTAGCATTCTGCCTGTTTGTATCCGCAAAAGTACCATTGTTCGAACGAAGTTGTCATCTTCAAAACGTCGTTCGTCGTGAAAACAAATTATAAGAGCATATTGTAGTGTGGAATAGGTTTTCTTTTTCATTTTCGCTTTAAGTGTGTCCTTTCAATTTTGACCACCAGGGCCACGTCCTATTTGACCCCTTTTAATGATTTTCTTCCCCTACCTTAAGTGCCCATGTTTGACTAGGCTAAGCGTCTCATTTTCACAGTACCCTGTACTAATGTCGTGGAAACGCCGTGTAGCAGCAAGGAGGGCATAGCTTGATGTCTGCCTGGAGCACATCCTCCTTCAGTTTTCCCTTTTCTACATTCTAGATCGGACGTTGAATGCCTTTCTCACGTCCCTGGCTTTGAATGACCCGCTGTACCATTGAAACAAACTATAAATAAACACACCCCAGTCATGACTAAAGACCGTCGTAGTGGCTGCACCATAGGCCTATGAGACGTCACTATTAAGCACTGTCTTTTACTTGCTGGGTTTTTTTTTTGGGGGGGGGACATTTTTATGGCTAGTATATGTAATTCATTTGTTTTTGAATCTAATTCGTTACAGCAATTGCAGCCGGTGATCCTCACCTGGTTAGCTTGGATGGCAAAGAGTACACGTTCAATGGTGTTGGCGAGTACACTCTGTTAGAAACTTGCAATGGTTCCTTTGTTGCGCAGGCAAGGAACGCTGCCTTCGATATAGGTATGAGCTGATAACATGCAGTGAGAAACCGCATAGCATAAGTGTATATGGTATGGAATTCTTTATCTACCGTCGCCCGTTGTCCGTCGCCTTTTGCTTTTTGTTGTGTCCCAATACTGCCATTTACCAGTTCCCAACATGCCATTTTCCGTCGCCCGTCGTGCGTCATCCGTTTTGCGTCATCCGTCGTGCGTCGCCCGTCGTGCGTCGTCCGTCGTGAGTCGTTCGTCGCCCGTCAAATGTGTTGCATAGGACCTGCAGAAGCCAGGGTTTATTGTGATGATTCCATTCACTTCTAAGGATCTTTTCCCAATAACGACAGTACAAATCCCACCTGCAAAGCATATTCTACTCCCATAATTAATGCCAATAATGCTAGACTACCCATGCCCCTCGACACACAAAAAAATTCACCTTTCTTAGAATTCAGCCAAGTGTTTTAGGGGGAAACATTTTCAGCAAAAATGTTCAGGCCAACTTATCTACAGTCTAATTCTAATTTGCATACTGTAAAAATGTGTTTTTATCAAATTCTAGAAAGAAATCTGCCAACCGATATCGAGAAAAACAATCCAGCCTAACAAAAGTCTATTTTGTTGATTTATTTATGTAACAAAAAAGTGGTATTATTTCTTCTTTCAAGTGGAGTTCGGCGCAACTGCAAAAACGAATACATCTTCTAATTCTACTGCTAAAATGAGAGTCAAGCATGGTGGATCGATCGAACAAGTACATGTACATGTGAAACAATCAAGGGTCAAAGTTAAAATTACCACTGCGCAATCGTGACGAAAAAAAAACACGGGCGACACACGACGGGTGACACACGACGGACGACGGGCGACAGCTTATATGAAATTCCATAATATGGCCGTATACAAAGCACTCTGGTGTGGCTTGAAATTACAGACAATCCTCGGAGAAGTGGCTGTAACCAGAACTGTAGACTCGGACAAAGGCTATGATACTAGCTGTGCAATAGACCTTTTCACTTATAAATTCAAAATGTACAGGGGTGCGATTTTTATTAGTTTCTCTCTGGTTTTCTGGCTTTGTTTTTTAGTGCTCTGTAAAGGCTGGTTTATACTTGGGTTTCATAGAAGGCATTTCCGCTGAATCTCCACCTTTTGATTGGACTGCTGTTGGGCTATACAGAGGGAGTCCAGTAGACTGGCCCCGAGTCTAGGGCTAACTGCGCGTATGTTCTCCATGTGCTATTTCACGTTTTTAAATCAAAACAGTACAAGTGGATGTAAATCGAACACGTTACAAGAGTTAGGTGCAACTTTTACATCTTGTTTTCCACTGCCAATAGGATTACCATCAACTGTTGTTACTGCTTTGGTGGCCCTCGAAGCGGGTATGTCAGATCAGATCCAAATTGAGCTTAGTAATCGGCGTGGTATAGACGTGTGGTATCGTCAGGAAAGCAACGACAGTGAATGGACTATGCTGGAATTTGAAGAGACACAGATCACTCAAGTTGATCTTAAGGGTAAATCAACTAAACTAACCGTTAATTTTAAAGTGCGATGTTAAAATGTGCTTTTTGTCTGAAAAAATAGTTTTGGGGGTGGCCTTGTGCACGCAAGGGAGATTGAAACTAGCCTATTGAAAAAGATTAAATCAGTATGTTTGGCTTAAGAGCGATCTGGTGTCTCAAACTCTCTTTTTCTGATATTTTGACAAAGGAATTCCATGGGGTATCTTCAAAAAATGTTAGCTCTTTTATCTCTGACTTGTAGAGAGTTTGAGTTTATTTGCTCTAATAGCTCACTATGAGCCACTGAAATTGATCTCATATTTTTTCTCAGGTGTGATGGTGTTCTACCGGGAGGTCAACAAGTCGGGCGTAGTAGCCAAGAACGTTCTCGTACATTTCCAATGTGGAGTGTCCTTAGATGTGTCTACCACGGCAGGAGTGCTCAACGTGTTCACCACGCTGCAGAAAAAATTGAAGGGGCGGACCAGAGGACTGTACGGCAACTGGAATAGAGACAAGAATGATGAATTTGAGAGACCTAATGGCACAGTACTTCCGATCAATGCAACGATGCAGGAGATTCACTACGAATTCGGTCAAAAATGTGAGAGTTGTCAAAAGTTTTACTTTCCTTTGAAACCGTCATTCCATTTGGAGTTGACAGCAGAGAGTTACTCATTGGAAGAAGAATTGTAAAATTATCTTGTATTTATCTTCATCGTGTGCCTGCCATTCCTCAAGGTATCACCTTAAAATAGGCATATGCAGCATCATATCCAGCTTTTGGTGTCAGGGGGCATATTTAAAAGCGAATGCGGCGTTATGCCTAGTCAGCATGATGTTGAGGATGTTGGGGAGAAAAATTAAAAGCCTTACGTTCCCGACATTCTTGCTTTTATTTCGTGGTGTTAATTTCTAAGGGTTTGGTGCTAATATTTGATAAATATACGGATTACTTCCTTCCCGACCCATCAATGAAATATTATTAGAAAAACAAAACCCAAAACAAATCCATCGGGGGCAAAATTCTTCATGCACCCCCCCCCCACCGCTGTATGCACCACTGGTTATATATTCGCAATACTCGGAAATTCATTTACCCTGGTCAACTTTGGCTTCCAATACTTTTATCACCATGTTACAATAGCACATGTTGTATTGCTACTTAAGTTCAATGCACGTATTGACCTTCAACAGTAGAACCACTTTCCAAGTAATGAGACTCACTTAAGGAATGACTAGTTGAACCACAAGGCCCTTGGGGAGGAAGGCAGGGCTGGACCGGATGGGTCATGAGGCAGCCCACTGGCCTTATAAGGAAAAGTCAGTGTTCATTAATTTGACTAACCCTACCCTCAAATCCAAATGAACCAAACATATTCATGCACGCTGTATTAACGTTCAAAGAATAGTAGCTAATACCTAATAAGGCAAGGAAACTTGTATGATGGATGAAAAATGGAATGTCCAGCAAATGTATAAAATCCCTATGAGCTCTGGCAATTGGGCAGAGAGCCGCACATCGAGCCAGCCGAATAAACCACATCAACTACAGTACAACTTTGTCTCAAATCATCCTCTTGTGTCGATTCATATAACCTGTCGGGTTATACTTTCCTCTCCAGTGTTTGAACATGCGTGTCCTTGACGTGATCACATGTAGACCTATATTTTGCCTCGTGCCCAACACAAATTCCGTGACCCGAAGGCGTATTTACATTTGCAGGGCAAATCAAGCCTAAGGATTCGCTCTTCAGATATCCAAGAGGAAAGGGTCCTTCGGATTACAGCGATGAGACCTTCATGCCGACTTTTTTATCACTTGAAGATTATCTGACCAAAGCAGCACGAGAGATTTGCGGCAACGTTTCACAATGTGCCTATGATTGGATTGTGACCAGAAACAGAGAAGTCGCCGAAGCTACTAGAGACATTGTTATCCGTTACCGAGATGCTATTACAAGTGCAACAATTGGTAATGTATAACATGATGTACGTACGGACTCTCGAAGTTCCTTCAGTGCATCTTAGTGATCAGAAAGAGAGTCTAAAGCCGAGGGATTTCGGGTTCTCTTCTGGTCAGTCACACTACAGAAATGGCATAGACGTGGACAAGTGACAGAATTCGTCACTAACACCACGAACTGACGCACATCTTCACTTTTGTGTCAGTTCGTGAAAAGCGTAATTAGAGCAGTTTTGGTTTCACGAAGTGACACAAATGTGAGCGCGCGCATATTGTACACTGGTGATTGTCGAACAATCTCGTTTTCACGAAGAAGCACAAATGTGTGTTTTGTCAATTTAGCATAGAAAAAGCTTTAAATGTCTAAAATGATTTTATTTTACCCGTAAATGGGTGACTAAACTGAAAACAAAATGCTCTTAAAACTCGTAACTGTGTAAATTAAGGAGAACTTCAATTTCTGAATACGGCAAACCACGCAGCACGTGACGCAAGACATTTGTGCCTCTTCGTGAAAACGAAAATACCACATTTCTATAAAATACGCGTTGAAGCGCGCACACATCTATAGATTTGTGTTACTTCGTGGTGTTGGTGACGAATTATGCCAGTACGCACTTGAGAGGGCACTTCAACAATTCAAAATTGGAGAGATTGTGTCAAACTTGGTTCTGTATATTCCGCAAATAATGTTAAAGGTTCGACCAATTGTTTGAGATGCGCGTGGTAATCATCCTTAAGTAATAAATTAGTCAAAGGCCACTCACTGCAGGACTCTGAAGTTGTTATGGATATCAGTCGCACACTGACGTATTAACTGTGGAAGGGAGATAGCAAAGTCCACATTACAGTTAGGGTGTTCTTCCTTACTTTTATAGTTCTCATCTTGTTGGTCGAGGGAAGACTGCTGTATGGTCGGTCAAAGCAGTCTTCTCTTGGCCAGACTGAAGCAAGCTTCATCTACAGGGATGTATTCGTGTCCATCGTTTCTTTTATGCAGATCCAGTAGTCTGTGAGCGAAAAAAAAAATATTATACAGGTTACATTTACGTTGTAGAAAATAAGGTTGGTCACATTTGGCTACAGTTAATTAACTAATTTACGATAGGTGACTTACTGGAAAGTATTGGCAGCATATTTCTTTCACCCTAATGCTGTTTCTCGTATCGCATTCTGATAATATTTTTAAAATTGTATCCGGTGTCTTTTAAAGATCCATTCGACAGTTGTCAAATGTCTGTTTGAACATCTGCAAATGTATCGTTGTCCTCGAAAACCCTTAGTTAGATTTGAGGCGATTTATGTTCTAGAACTATGTTTATATTTGCATCCTCTTGTTTTGAGAAAAGGAATCGCGTTTGTCCAGAATGTGGTCTTCTATCAGATCTGCAAAGGACTAACTCAAAACGTGTGGGTCTAAAGGACTGCATGAACATATGAACAAGGCTCTCGTCTAGTAACTTTTGAGTAACTTTTATCGCTGGTGAAATGTAGTTTCTTTCACTTACTGATCGCAGATTCAAAGTGCAACTTTTGACTCCTGCTTACCAATTTCCATTTCAAAATATCCGTGTGACGTACGTGACTGTACGTTTAGGTTGGGTTGCCCGTCTGTCCGGCTTTCATCAGTGTCAGTTCATTATTTTAAGCGGTGGCTTACCTGTATGCAAGCGCGGGTCGGTTAAAGCCTACGCACACAAGTGTAAGGCCATTGCATGCAGTATTTGCGTTTAACTTGATGTTGTCTATATATACCTGTAATTGTAAGTGCATTGTTTTGTGTATTTGATGGTAAGGGTGAGTAGTTTAGAATGCAGTTTCCAAACTTACATTACCATTAGGGTAGAAATACATACTGCAAAGATCAGAACTTACACCTGTACTTATGCCCCACACATTCAATCGTACCTATTCGTATAAATATCTTCACCTAGGCCTGCCTGCTTTGCTATCTCCCACCATGCAAAAGATTTTTCACTTTTCAAAACTTTGCTTTGGGAACTGGCGCTTTAGACAAGTGGTTAGGACAAAAATGTCTTTAGATCTCAATTTTTTGATGGGAAACAATTAGCAGTAGCATGGAAATATGAATTTATTTGATTTGTACATTTGGAACTTCCAACACAGCTATCTGTGGCCCTGTTGATAAACCAACCAATGGCAAGAGAGAAGTTTCCCGCAGCAGAGTCGGTGGAGTGGCCACCTTTACCTGTGATGATGGATACATGCTTGAAGGGCAAGGCAAGCATGTGTGTCTGGAGAATGGTCAGTGGAATGGACACATTCCAACCTGTGAAGCACCAGGTTAGGAAAGTGTTATCAGATCCAGGCTTGTAAGAAACGTGTGCTCTAAACTAATGGACATGCGTAAATTATGCAGAACAGGATAACAGGATAAGGATAGACTAAATAGGATCAACAGGGAGTGCATCTCTTAGAAATAAAAAAGGATCCTTAAGTTACTGCAGTCTTACAAAATGTGGAGACTACTTGAATGTAATTTTTCTGACCGACAAAACAACCGAAAGACCGGTGACTTGGCTGGCTTATCACTTTCTTTCTGGCGTAGTTTAAATATTTGCTTGTCCATGTGGTACATGGCTGTCACTGTCGTGTGTTTTCTTCGAATGCTTGTTTGTGTGTGTTTTTATAGGTACACAGCCGTGGCACATTGCTGTCTCAGTCGTTGTGTGTTTTCTGTTCCTGGTTGCAGTTGCAATTGTTGTCTGCTTGGTGATGCGACGAAGAAGGTAAGACCTGTAGACTCCAACGAGGAAAGTTTTCAGTAACGCAGAGACATCATTAGAAATGGAACGAGTACGGGATACGTATGCAGCTCATAAACACCATGGTTATGTTATCTAACACAGTGTAGGAGGACTTTGCGTTTCATATCAGTGTGTTCGTGCATACCTGCAGCATAGCCCGAGGTTCTAACCGCAGTGAAGGACGTGGAGTTAAATGGATTGGTTGAGGGCCGCAAGTCAAGTCATTTTGTTTGGTTTACAAATTTCCAGTCAGGTGACTGGTAGCGACAATTTTATATACGTGGGGTTGCATCCCAAGCAAAGAGGGCGTCATTCGATGGGGGACGGGATGTCCCATCCCCCAACCTTAACAAACTGGGTATCACATCATTTTGTCTCCCTTCCCTTTTGCAGACTGTAAAATAAGAGATGTAGGGGAAGTATGCCTGCATTGGATTAATAATTCAGATAAAAAAGTTCAGATTTGAAAAATGAAATATAAAGCTTGGAGAAGTGTCTGCTAGAAAGTTGAAGTGGTCAGAAATTGCCTCAGACGCACGACAAACATCGAGAATTCGAAATTTCCCTTGGGTCTTAAGCGGACCCCGAGCCCCGCAGCTATACTGAGGATTTGTGTTTGCGTTATTTCTGATCGGGATGCCGGATGGTATCCCCTACACTTTTGAAAAGTGATTGGTGACCATAATCCTAAGCCCAAACCCCTCGGCTAAGCCGCTGAAGTCTATTATACACATGTATAAAAGTAGGATTTTGAGATGAACGCACAAAAATAACAATATAACTACTAAGATTTCAGAGCACGTATCTGTATCTGCACCATTTCCAATGGTCCTTAATGTAAAAAATAACGAGGAAGAAACAAAAGCTGCATGTGGCACCCTTGCTGCTGCTTCTTCTTCGCTGTGTGTAACCTCAAATTGTCGTTTTACCTGATACATCAAGGTTCGAAGCACTAATTTTTACACAAGGAAAAAATAAGTGAAACTTAAATTTCATGGATGACTGGACTCAATACTTGCTGGACGAGCCACACAGCATTACCAAAGAGGTTACGCAACTGATTAGATGAACGCAGAAAGAACACAAAGGCAGAGGGGAAAGCAGGGTTGAAGGGAACATCAGAGCTTCACCCCCGCCGACTCTCCTCCATCCACGTTTCCTAACTTTTCACCTGAGGTTAGGGGTCCCTCGATATGATGTGGTAATTGGTTTAATGCCGGAGCGACATCGCAATTAGGGACTGTATCATGATGAGAATCGTGAACGGCAACGGAAGAAATGCACCGTTTCACGCTTTCTATCAGTAGCAATAGCACACGAGTGAGAATTTAGTACACAATTACTTGAAAGATGTGTTTAAGATTCTGATATGTCTCCTTCATTGCTTGCCCTTGAGCGGTGGTTTGCATTGGTCGGGCGTACATTTCCACGTTTCCTTGAAGTAGGTTTCTGTTTGTGAGTGTGTTTAGTTTGGTTTTTGGTTTGGTTTAGTGTATCTGGCGACCACCAGAAGCAATTTGCGTTGCTTACACAGGCGGGTTTAAATCGACCAGAGTGTTGCCTCCTGTGGAGAATTAGATAACACAAAATGAAGTTCTCGCGTGCGTTGCTGATAGAGGCTGAAAGTGAAGTTGCATTGTGGAGTGCAAACATGTACCAATAACTATAAATAAGACTCAACTTCTGTTTTGTACACCAATAGTTATTTTTCCAAATGTCGTGTAATATACCCGTATAATTGTCTAGTCTTTAAAATAAGTTACCTCCAAGATGGAAAATCTTGTCAGGAAAAGAAGCAAAACAAGTAACGAGGTATATCTATTGCAAACTACGTTTATCCGTCAAAATCCATTTGATAGTTTATGAAGATATGAACAGAGACAAAAAGAAAAGGAAAGGACTCTTTCGCTCAAAAAAAACCGTTGTGGCTTTAGACATTTTTATTTCTGGGCAAATCCATAAATAAACCAATGAACCATTAGCCTTCTTGAATTAAAGTATGGCATAAACAATGGGGGGCGCTTTTTGAAGTGTGTGGATTTGGAGAAAGCACTAAAGATTTTTCCCAAATTAGTGCCCTTCTCTTTTGTCGACCATGCCTCAAAGGGGCTGGTGGCTGGTCGTAAGTACAAAAGTAGAAGAATATTTCTCAAAGTGTTCCAGAAATCTAAGCCACTATCAAAACACAATATACACGCATCACTTAATATTACATTTACATGTAAATGAATATTCAGTCCTCTTTCAAATTAATGAGACAAATTGATTTGTATTACCCGCCCAAAATTGTGGGCACTATGTGAGTGGTCTATTGTGTCGTCTTTATGATTTTGTTTTGACAGGGAATGAGATATGCTGTGTCTCACTCGACCGCCGAGCGGCCGCACGGAGCTGAGCAGTACTGTAGTTAAGTAGTAGTAAAGCTGATCATTTCGATACTATGGTGCACACTATAGACGACAATGTGCGCCACTTCGTGGCGTCGTCTCGTGCCGCCTGTCGTGGGCGACGGCACGTCGTGCCTTACTTCAGTATCATTATTAACCATGAGGAAATACGCTACGTCACAATACGATGCCTATCATATTGTCGTCTGTAGAAGAGCACACGATCCCATTTAAGTGGATTCCAATTTATTTTATTTGTAGCAAATGGATAAAGTTGACCTCGAGTCACCTTGGTCCTTGTTAACACATATATTGTTTTTCTTAACTCTTATGTAACTACGTGCCAGACGTAGACTGTTTAGCCAACAAAGCAAAAATATGATTGTTGAAAGATATACCCTCCACTGTTATATGATACATCAAACGTCAACCTCTACTATTTTTGACAGGGTTCTAAGTAATTATCCAACACAGGTCAAAGTGACCGTATGGTATAGTCTAATTGCCTGTGTGTCTGGTTTACAAACCTGTGTTCGGCAGATAACTACAGTTATAAACAATTAACATATTCCCGACCTTAACTTTTTAGTTTGAGGACGGATAGTGGTCACCCCCAAAATCTACAGCTAACTACCAAGCACAAGTCACACAATTTTCGAAAGTACGTCACCAATATCCAGCTCCCTTCAATTACGAGTGCAACTTCCAACCTGCAAAACTGAGTGTCTGATCTCTGCATATTCAGTGGCCTCATTGTCGGACCAGAGGCTTCATGGCAACCTCAACGGCCAGCGTTACCTTTATATGTTAAATGATGATACCATCCCTATATCCTCAAAGGAAATTTCTAGGTTCAGTAGCGAGGTGTGTTTACGGTGGTGGGCTCAAGACTGCACTCCGTTCATCGCCCACTGGTTGTCCGCAGCCGTCTTCACAGAGTGTTCAGTGACTGTGTCATAGAATAGCGTTGGGTTATCTGCATGAATGGCCACCAAGTTTTCCAGACATCAGTCCGTGTGATTACAAACTTTGAGGATACTTGGAACCCAAGGTGTATGCGACTACCCCTCCGGACCTGCACATTTCCTTAAAAAAACCCACATATTGAGGTCGTGAAGCAGACTCCACTATTGTTACATGGATAGACTGTCGCCTGTGTTTCGAGCCAGAGAAGGGGAAGTCGAAGGGTAAAGGGTGTAATCACCTACAGTTCATCCACACAGCAAGACTTGCACATCCCAATAAAATCGATTAACACTATTCTTAAAAACGTTTTAGTATAATAACTGATTTGTATGTCAAAATTCGTCAAATCTGGATTTTGATGACTCACTTTGAAGAGTCGGTGTTGGCTAAACAATCCACGTCTATGACAGTAAAGTTAGCTGGATATTGGACACTGTGCATTCTCATAGGTTTCAACAGCAAATGTGTCGGTTTGGAGAGACTGTTCCCATAGGTTCCTACAGCGAATGTCGCGGTTTAGAGACATTTTTCACATCAGTGTCTTATGTTGCAAGATTCGTTAGCAGCTTGTTGTATTCCAATCTAATTGGTCGTATATAAACAAGCTTTCAGTCAAAGGTTTTGGCAATAATTTATAAATGCAGTTTGTTATTTGCCACTCCATGTGCGTGAAATCTGCATCTCTCTCAATCAATGGGAAAATCACATTTTTTAACTTCTTCAAGGGAACAACCAAGCACGGACAGTTCTCTATCTGCTAGAAACCCAATTTGCTCTAGCAACGTTTACCGTTGGAAGTTACATGTACTCTGACGATTTTAGGGTCAGGAATGGTAAAATATAGTTTTTGTGATGGGAGCGTATTTCCAAATAGAATTAGGGAACGTTTTCAGACTGATGATTAACTAATTATTTCCGTCGTTTTGTCCAAATAAAAAAAATTATGTCGTCAAGTCAGTATGCAAGCGAACGTTTCGTTGAAGTTTGCTGTCAATATTTTTGTATTGTTTATCCACAATAGCAGATAGACCGATCAAATATTCCCAACAAAAAGACCTCTTTGTGACCATTTACATGTTTTAACATAATTTTGCTTGGCTGTGCCGTTGTATCTATAGTGCTTTCACCTTTATGCTTGTCCGTAATTCACGGTGTTTTTGCGTAAAGGGTTTCGTCATGTTTTTTTGTCCAGCCTATGCGATGCCTGCAACATGGTGTAATCTTTTATTTTTACCAATTATACGGAAATCAGTCAAAAAAAGATGATATCTGTGGGTCAAAATTCACCTAAATTGCATTTTCAGTCAAAAAAAATTTGTCTTTTCGTAAAAACGTTTCAGGAAGATGACTGTGGAATGTATCAACCATGCCAATAATTCTGTTTAAGAATTATCCTCTTCATCCCCGAAATTTGAGGGTTTTCTATTCGGCGCATTATCATAGAATTATTATAAAAAAAGTTCTAGACGACAAGCAAGATTTCCTCAAACGATAAAATGTAATACGAAGCCTTTTTTTCGGATAGAAATGACAATGACTTCGCTTGATTCTGCTGTGAATAAGGTGACCCGTGCCTTTTATGTTGTGCAGTTTGGTGGGCGATATAACTCAACACATTCCGGAAGAATTATACACAGTCAATAATATTCGCTGCTGTCGACAGGAGATTGTTTTATTTCCGAAGGATCAAATTATATTCTAGTAAACGTTGTGCTTTGCAATGATGTTATTTTGTTTGATATGCGTATATCATTTGTGCTGACTTGATTTTAGTTGATACAATCATTTAAGATTTCGCTTTCGGCCTGTGTGATTAGACCATTTGTACTGACCTGGTATGGCTTTACTATTTAGTACTGACTTGATTTTGGTTGATACAAGCGTATTATTTGTGATTTCGTTTCATATGAGTATACCATATTGACTTGATTATGCTTGAGTATGCCATTGGTGCTGACTTGAGTTTCCTTTATATGAGTATATCATTTGTGCTGACTTGATTTGGCTTTATAAAAGTAAATCATTTGTACTGAGTGGATATTGCTTTATAAAAGTTTATCATTTGTGCTGACTTGATTTGGCTTTATAAGAGTATATCATTTGTGCTGACTTGATTTGGCTTTATATGAGTATTTCAATTGTGCTGACTTGATTATGCTTTATATGGGTATATCAATATTCTACTGACTTTCATACGATGATTTTGTTGGGCACTGAGAAGGTGAAAATAAGTGAATGAAAGATAACCATATGAAAAGGGGCTGAAAATATAGGTGCGTGGGAGCTTTATAACACTTCTATGTTCTTGAGTAAAAGCCACGTTTGTACTGCGCGAATATGAACGCGAATTAGTGACGTCATTATCGAATATTTGCATTGCGTGTTTGTGAAAGTTTCATTTTTTTTAATTTCAACTCAGGCAACATTCAGCAGCAAAGTTTTCCTGACGTCAAATTCTTTTCGCAGTCCCATCAGTCTGAAGTATGAACCGTCCTTAACAGTAACAGCTGCAAAGGGGCGTCAGTGGTTAAGACCGGTTCAAAGTATAGGCGAATGTCAAAAAGGAGCAAATTTGACAACGAATGTTTGTAACAATCGCTCGCTCGAGTTACAGTGTGTTCGACTTTTGCAAATTTGCAACACCTATTATTATATTTGATATGACGTCACAAATTTTGTATGAAACGGCCTTTGGTTCTGTGGTTCTTGGTTTTTTTTTTTAAATAATATAGAATAGGTTAGTTGGGGAAAGCTAAGTAAACACTACTTGATATCCCTGGAAATTGTTAAGATTTCCATTTTTTTCTTGGTATAAGAACTTTCAGACATGCGAAGGGGAATTAAGCGAAGTTGTTTTTTTCTGCCTCAGTCCGAGCCCAAACATGAAGGTTGCGGCGGCCGGCCGTCAGTGAGAACCACAGAATTAACAGCTCACTAATACACAGGGTATTACGAGGAAGAGGTCCAACTCCGGAATTCGGTGGGAAGGACACTTTTTGTATACTGCGGTTTAAACAGCAATGGAATTCCAAATACATGTACTCGTTCAGTCTAGAGTTCTTCAACAAAGAATGTTCTTGGACAAACAGCTATCAACAGCTACATCAGGAAAGATCCAGAACCACATTTTCGTGGCCAAACGTTGTTTATGGGGGATTGAAATTTTCCTTGTAACCTTTTTGATGAGTTAAGCGACATGCTTGGCTTTAAAAACACTCTCACATTTTTACCCAAATCAAATTTAGATCCAATTTGGGTTGGCTGATATAGCTCCCGTAGCCAAAGCCCACGCCTCGCCGTCCGACCTTGAGCTACCTATTGGAGCGTTGTCGAAATAACCGTTATTGTGATAGTACGTGTTTTGTGGTTTAGAGCCAACTGAGTTGCAAATCAGTCTTTTACCGTTAACAGTTGAAGTTTAAGCTTGGTAATTTATGGGGATACTTCTTGTAGCATGCCAAATCGATTTACAACTTCAAACTTACTTCAAAGGCTTCGACTACGGTTCAGGAATCAGCGTCCTGCGCACTTTTATCATTCACGTATACGGAATAATTCTAGCTTCAGTCGTGAATACTTGATATTTTTGACTAAGCTAACCCAGTGGGCACGAGACGTCGTTATGACGTCTTAAAGACGTCTAATATTGACGTCTTATTAATGTCTTTTTTGAGTCGTATATGCAAAGCCAAAAGACGTCAGCATCCTGACGAGTAAACGACGTCAGTGGTCCGACTAGAAAAAGACGTCAGCGTTATGACGAGTAAAAGACGTCAACATCGCGACTAACAAAAGACGTCAACATCGAGACTAAAAAAAGACGTCAACATTGAGACCAATAAAAGACGTCAACACTGAGACTGATAAAAGACGTCAACATTGCGACTAATAAAAGACGTCAACATTGCGACTAATAAAAGACGTCAGCATATTGAGCAGTAAAAGACGTCAGCATTAAGACGTCTTTCATCCATCAAATATCAAGGAAAAAAGACATCTGCATTGAACGAGTCATTTTTTTTTTACTTTTTTATGATAAAAAGAAGTTCACATGCCTTAACACGCTGCCTGGCTATAAAATAAATTTTGACTGAAGCGACTGTTTACAACTAAACAATTTTTTTTATTTAACTCTGATTCTTCATATTATAATAACCTGTTAGCACACTTTGCTGAAAATGATGGTCTACACAAATATTAAGTACCAATAATATTTCTGGTAAATTCAATGGCTTTGGACGTACCATTACAATTGCACCCAGCACGATCAAAGTGACGATGAAACAAGGTACACTTGTGTTTACACTTCCTGGATAAAAGCAGTTAAAAGGTTTTACTTTTACGGACAAGGCAAGAATGGGAAACATTAAGCACACAGTACATGTACATGTAGTATAAGCCATGTAACTGAATATTTGGCAGAACAAAACATTTCCAACCAGGCAAGACTTAGTACTAAAATACGTTTTAGATGTACATGTAATGGCATTTATGAGAGGTAGAAAAACAGACATCAGTTGATGAAAAGATGTATGCTTGTACTAATAAGACAATTCAAATCGAGTTGGCTTAGAATTTAAAAAAATGGAAATATTGAACACTTTTTGGACAAAATTTTGTCTCATGCAGTGGTTTGTCAAATTTTTAGAAAACAGACTATCCTGGAACAGGATGATCTAGTCAGTTACAATTTAAATTACTGTACATGTTTTAATCCTGCAAACAATTTTACCCATGCCCCCCCCAAAAAAAACGATCAGACGTGTAATTTTGTTATAACCGTACTTTAAACAGCCTTCGTTGCTTCAACCTGAGGAAATAAACCTGAAGAAACAATGTACATATTTTACTTGAACAACAAAAGGTTTAAAGTTTCAAATAAGACCCAATACAAAAATAGGCTTTATGCTCATTAGTTAAATATCACCGAAATATATGAAACAGCCAGGAAACATGTCATCTGATGCACTAGACTGGTCGCACAGTTATCCGGTGGGCATGCCTGCTGAATTACTCAGGACTCTTGGTTTGTCTCTGGTAGGAATACTAAGCTTTAAGTACTTCGCTATTCGTTGTCTTACTGCAGACACTGTTGTGCCGCGTGATGCAACACTTCCTGCAAATGTTAGACAAATAAGACAATTTATTTTTGTAAAAACTATAAGGACTTTGGTGGCAGTAAATAAACCGGTCCTCTACCATTGTTTACACCACGTTTGAGCTGAAGTGCGCATGTTCATTGTGATTGAGAATGAAAAAGAATTTTTCTGCCACCAACTGTCTCGAACATGTCTACATCGAGTGGCCAATATTGGCAATATTGTACATTGCATCATATACATGCACTGCCATTACATTTTCACAGTTTAGTCTCACCAATACAATGGTATAACATTTAATCTTAAAAGGGTAAATTAGACTTATTGACACTGTTAGTATTTGCCATATTTGATGACGCTGAAGTATGGGCACTGTGGCAAGCCCAGATGCTCCTTACTGCACTACGACTGCGAGTCTACGTACGACTACGAATAAACACTGTCTGTGGTCCACCCATGGAGGTAGGAAACAACCGTGGCCAACCCGGTTGACTGTTGAGGATTAAAATTATTGCGTTTAAGCCTGACCTCTGCTTCACCAACAATGCCCATACGTAACAGAATTACAGTTTATAAGCACTTACCTTTTAAGGAAGGGCCTAACCTGTCTTTCTCTTCTTTAAACGGACAAGCTGCTTGCAGCGATACTTGTACATGTACATGTACTCGAGCTCTCTTAATTCAAAGCACGGACAAAATTATGAAGTAGTCTGGTTCCCTGACCTGAAGATCTTTATTCCATTTGAAATACGTGTAGACGCCAAAGTCAATAGACCTAACCGTAGTTCTGGAAGCCCGTTTTGACTTTTGGACATGACCTCAGTCTTTGCCATCGCTGGTTCCAGTCGGCATGCTCAGAGTCTCCTCGGAAGGCTGGAACCAGCTAAGACTAAGCCAGAGCCACTATAGTAGGGCGGTGCACACGCTCGAAGCCAGTCGTTGCTTGCGAGCAAGCAGGCAATTAATGAAAGAAAATAGCCTCATCCATTCTAAATGTAGGGGTATTTTAATGTCATGTTATTTTAAATCAGACGAGGGGGTTGAGGGTCAGTTCCACTGCAAATAATAATAAATCACAAGCAGGTGTACTAAACCACACTCGCAATTCCTCTAGTGTTAAAATTTCCCTGTAAACTGGACATTCGCACTATTGCTATCCCACACATCCCTCTTGACGAATAGATGAGAACAGTCAAACGGAACAGTCACCTGCGGCCGCAGGCGGGATTTCGCAATACACTGTATGCCATTGCTCTGTCGGACCTTCCGCGGTGAAACCGAGTGAGAACCGGCAAAATCCGAGACAAACCAAAAGTCACCGTGCAAAATCTTCATAAAGTTATCTAAATCTTTTTCTGTTGTATGTTGACGATTTGATAACGACTGTAAAATGACGTCGTAAAGACGTCGTGTGTTTCATGTATTGCTTGTTGAAGAAAACAGAGAGAAAAAAAGACGTCGTTAAGACGTCGTTTTCTCCTTTCACTGTATGTGTGGTACCGATGATTCGATAACGACTTCAAAACGACGTCTTAAAGACGTCATGTTTTTTTGTGGTCATGGTTGCTGAAGCAATGTTTCTAACCGAGGATAAAAGACGTCTTTAAGACGTCGTTTTTTTGTCACGACCACTTTACGACACACGACCACATAACGACCACAAAAAGACGTCTTTCACGCGTCGTGTGCCCACTGGGAAGGAAGATACGACAGTCATGTAATATAAGTTGTCGGGAACACGCACACAGAAAGCGAACAAAGAAACGCTGTGGGACACAAAAGTCAAGTTTTGTACACAGGAAGTTGTCATTTACGTCTCCTTCAATCTGCTGAAGCTCAGGAGAGTTCAGCACTTTCTTCGACAACTTTTCAGTTAAGCCTATTAAGGTCTGTATCTGCATGTAAAAACTGAAAAAGGACAAAACCAAAAACAGGACACCGATTCGATTGTTTACCCCACCCCCTCAAATCTAAAAACCAAACCATCGTACAACGAACCCTCACTGTGACAAACAACTCCAACGGCGTATACTTGTTATACGAGGAAAAGCTTTAAATCCGGATACGTGTGTTTGTACGTGACCTAACTAAAGTTTCCTGTCATCAACCCAGAGCACGGATACTTGCGGTACGGTGTTTGACGGAACGTGCACAACAGTAACCCTGTGAAACAGGATGACCCCACGCCTCCATGATCTTGACAACGACAACCTTCCATCGAATCAAGGTCAGTACAGCCACACTATAAAATGCGGTAGTTGCTGGAAACTCTTATGAAGGCGAACTGGTTGCGGACCGATGCTGGAAGTGCATCCAAGCATTTAATCTATGCCCAAACCATGTCGACTGCTTTAATGGCTGCATTCTTAAGCGGAATTTTAGTAATAATACTTCCCACAACATATGCTCTGGAAGGTAAGATTGTGTTTTGGGAATTTACTTTGCTTGCAAACATTTGTAGATATTTATGGTGCAGTTGCTATATCTTGAGGAAAGGATTTGTGCTCTCTTTTTAATATCCAGTACTGATGAATCGCTTAAGATTATACTTGGACAGTTCAGCCGGACAGCCGGTACGTAAATTCTGCAAGGATTTGGGGTATATTATCGATCCCGCCTTTTTGAGTAGGGTAGGCAACTGCACCACCCCACACACACACCTTATTTCACATACGAAGTCTGCACATTCCTTTGTCCTCCTGTGGTTAAGGAAACTTGAGGAAAATGCTCCGTTTTTCCAACTACGATAACTCCTTCGAGCTGAATTGTTCATGATAATTCCCTGGACTGTTCCCCTGACCCCGAAATGCCTCTAAAGCTGTTTTTCAGAGAGGGGAAGACGTTATGCGGACGCCATCAAACCCTTCATCATATGGATTTCTATTGTGCAGAGGTCCACACTTATGTATGTCACACTTGCAAACACTTGGTGAGAAAAAAAAACAACTAGGGTGAATTTGGACGAATTTTTGGGACCTCCCTCAAACCGAAATGTATTCTTTAACCCTGACAAGGCAAAAAATGAGGGGGGCTATAAATAGGCCTATTGTTGCTCGTCCGCAAATCTCGTTGTTAGAATTATGGCACCCCTCGTTGTCGTACCTTGCATTCCGAGGGTTTCTTATTTCAGCCCAGCTACGCATTATGGAAATGGAGCAGAGGCACTCATTTTGTATTAAGTTATTCATGCTGTACTCTTGCGTGGTGTTCCTTCACCCCTTGTCTTATGTTTTCTCTGCTCAGTTTGACCTGTCAGAAATTCCCCTCCACGTGGCTGCGTGGTTGGGCGTGGTAAGGTCCCCTGGAATGCTAATATTCAGAAACCTCAGACTTTGTAACTGTCAGTCATTCACCAAAGATGACCCAGTAAGCATTGTCACACGCCCGGCTGTACACTTTGTACACGTGACTTCTTATTCTGTATTTCACCTTTTTACACAAGACACTTAGATTCTTGCACACGACTCTAGCGGGAAGTCATGTGACCCTTTGAGATGGAATATTCCCATTGGTTGAGCTGTAACGTTCAACCACGCTCATATTTTATTAATTCCTAAGTCTCTAGAAAGAATCCTATAAATAGAGCAGATTTTCCCTAGCTCGTCGGTCAGGTGCAGCGAACCTAACCCTTGTGCTGGAACAAAACCCAACCTAGTGCGGCGGTAGGACCCTTGTGAGATAAGTGCGAAAGTTAACCATTCTTTTGGCGAAGAAATGTAATCATATGAATGCCCAGTTAAATTAGCTTAGCTTGGACTCATGCGACAGCGGTATGAACTAGCCTAGGGTGCCAGTGGGAGTCGTAGCGGCCCGTCACTGCTACGTCCGAACCGATTGCCGGGCGAGACACCCCCGTGTCCCTCGCCACCCTTGTCCTGCTAACTACCATCTTGGTTCGTTAAAAGTTCATTAAAATCCAACTTTTTTGAAAGTGTGAGTTGATTTGTTTTACAATTTTGTGGTTGTGATATCGAAATCATTTCACCCCTTAGCTATTTCACTCCCTCTGTACTTCAAAGGGTACAATGAATATAGCAGGGAATGTGTAGAAAATTTGTAATCCCTTGTCCTTAATTTCCTTGCTGGAGTCATGTCCAGGAGGCTGTACATTTTTTTCCAGTCCGATGGCTCAGTCCCTTAATGAACTGCCCAAAACACGTTCACGCTCAGAAACTAAATTTTGGTCTGGTGGATGTAGGTAGGGTAGACTTTCAGTTATGTTTTTTGTATGAGCCTGATTGTAACGGTCAATGCACGTCCAAAAACCCCATTTCTTATGCCCTTACAAGTATTCAAGGCATGCAATGGGAACTGCATCAGAATTGCCGTGTTGTATTCGTTTTGAGAAGTACAACTCCCCTTGTAGACTACAGTGATTCTATTGTCAATATGAACAATGGTCTTCAAAACTCCCATTGGCATAGCCCCGTCAGTGGTCATTGTATTTTTAACTTGACACTTTCAATTAAATAAGACAAATTGATTATTGGTACTGAGACTCAAATGTTCTGAAATTTTTAAGCCCGGTACTGCCGATTAGTTTGTATTGATAGTCTACGGCTTGTGGTGAAACGGGCTTAAACTGGACGTTTCTTCTTCACTCTTCTTCTACTTAACAGGGCTCATGTTCCCCCATGGAGTTACTGAGGGAGACACATTTCTTCCACCAAACGACGATGGGAGTTCCGGCAGGGTTCCGATATCTATTCTCTTCCCGTTCTTCGATCACAACCACGACTCCCTCTTTGTAAGTACGTCTCTTCAAATTAACGTGCACTAGTAATTGGTACTGAAAGGAGAGCTTATAAAACAAACATGTGTAGGGCCATAAACACAAAAGGTATATGAAGTGACCTTTGAACTGTATAATTTTCTTGCATCCTGATCCAGCTCACGGACGTATATAAAAAAAACCTGGACTTGCAACGCCTTTGTATGAAAAAGAAGCCAACCAGCGGCCATTTTACCGAGCCGAATACAAAGGCGTGGGTTGGCTCCACGGACGTATATAAAAAAAACCTGGACTTGCAACGCCTTTGTATGAAAAAGAAGCCAACCAGCGGCTATTTTACCGAGCCGAATACAAAGGCGTGGGTTGGCTCCCTACTATTGACGTCAGGAAGAACAAAGGCGGGCATTACCAGGAAAGCTTTGTATTCGGCTTGGTAAAATGGCTGCGAGTGGATTCAATGACTCTATAAGCTGATTAAGGGCATTGCGAGTCCAGATTTTATTATACACGTCCGTGGTTGGCTTCCTACTATTGACGTCAGGAAGAACAAAGGCGGGCATTACCAGGAAAGCTTTGTATTCGGCTCGGTAAAATGGCTGCGAGTGGATTCAATGACTCTATAAGCTGATTAAGGGCATTGCGAGTCCAGATTTTATTATACACGTCCGTGGTTGGCTTCCTACTATTGACGTCAGGAAGAACAAAGGCGGGCATTACCAGGAAAGCTTTGTATTCGGCTCGGTAAAATGGCTGCGAGTGGATTCAATGACTCTATAAGCTGATTAAGGGCATTGCGAGTCCAGATTTTATTATACACGTCCGTGGATCCAGCTCCACAAAACCTGCTAAGGCACAACCACCATGCACACCATTTAATTGCCGCGAGCAGAAACAGCCCCTTCAACGACTGAAAAGACCCCTGTTGGTCGGGAGTGCTCATTTCTAATAAGTGAATCTTGTAGTCGTTTGTGAACCAGCGATCGGAGGTGCAGTTACTACCAAAGAAGCCCGCGTTGCTTGGAAAATTCCGCCCTCTCTTGGTCATGTTCGGGGCTTTTAACAGAACCATTAACGATTCTCATTCCTAGTTCAGGGCGCAGTTTGGTATGGTGGTTGGATAGGATTGTTGGCAAACCACCGATGCGTTTTTAACCCCATTTCGTTCACCTTGAAAGCAGTGAACGTTATCCCCAGCACCAGTATGGACCCCGAGAGTAATGAATGGGAAACTATTTAATTTGGAGCAAAAGGTCCATGAACTGTGGTACTTCTGCAACACTGAATTCAGTCACAGTGTCAATCAAATGAGATACATTCTGTTTCAATGTTGATAAGTATTTTAATCGTCATCGTTAAAACAAAAAGAAATCCTCACAGCTCATTCTTTTCATAATATGGTTTGAAAACGTATTTCGTCTTGACAGTCTTTTTTTTGCGAATGCGGTGTGAGTTTGTGTACCAAACATGGTTCAAAGTATTTGAACTCCTGTTTCGAAGTGGCAAGGGACATTGTCTCTGTACACTCTTGGAACTACGTGTAAGTTTTGCATTGGACACATAGATTTGGCACAAAGTATATTACATTTCTAAACAGCTCCGCTTAGAGAGCAAACTGCGCTAAGTGGAATCATGACAAGAGCAATAGTTGCTCCTAAAAAAGTTGGGCAGATTCATCGCTGACACCCCCCCCAAAAAAAACCTTTTCTTATATCACTGCAGTGCATTTCTTCACGAGCCCAAATTTTGATATTATTTTCCAAACATGAAAATCGAGTCTACCGTTCTCGCACGCACCAAAAATGTATACTTTCCACTAGTGTGTTCAATTTGCGCAGGCTCGCGCGCGGATTGCCCTGAACTCATAGTGACCGTACAAAATCATAATGCGTTATAGACTTACAGATGGAGTTATAACTTCATCAATATACCAAGGAGTCGTACATAGCCGAGTTTTGGGGCGCAAATTAGCAGTAAAATGAAATGTCCTTCAGGTGTATCGCTGAGGTCATGCCCATTCACACAGTTAAGTTTATATTACAAGAAGCTTCCATTTTAGGCATGCCATTAACAACAAAATAATTTCAAATAAACTTGTTTTCCTGATTCAATTGCAGGTGAATACGAATGGCGCACTTTCCTTCCTCATCGAAGTGTCATCCTTCACACCGACACCGTTTCCTCTTGACGGAGATAGGCGAGTTGTGGCGCCATTCTGGGGTGACGTAGATATAACACACGGAGGCAATGTAACCTATCGCGAACTTATCCGTGTTCCAGAAAACGACCAGCTCTTCGCAGAAGTGGACAGTATTGTCAGAAAAACGTTCATTGATCAGTCCAGGTTCTCAGCAACGTGGATATTTATCGCAACTTGGAACAAAGTGCCCTTTTTTGGAGCTGTTAATCATGACGCCTTGAATATCGTGCGTATACCGTTTTAGCCAGTATTTACTCAACTCCACAGTCAATTTTATCCAGATAATAAGACCGAAGATCCTAATTTAATATAGTTATACCTTCCTATTAGTGTACCATTGATCTTAACATCGGTGAAAAATGGTCATTTTTTGATACTAATACAACGATTATAATCACTGATTGAGCGGTATACTAGCTCCCACATTTGTATGCTTAGAATGTGTGGTCGGCCAATATTCGTAAGAAATAACAACAGTTCTTGAACAGAGACTAATTTGCCTATACTATGCCGATTTGTGTTGATGGTGCTTTCCAAGCTGTCGAAATTGTATTCGTTGGCATGCACATTGAAGAAACTTCTCTCCCTTTAATCTAATTGCCTAGTGAGTCTTAGCTATCAATTCACACTGGCCAAAGCGTCATATGTCATATAAGGGCATAATATGCATGTTGGAAAGAAACTCGTGACAAACACTCCTAATAACGGAATTAACTCGGTGATCAAGCTAAAAATATCCACAACCTTTATTAATGGTGAAAATTTACAGCCTGTCAATATTTCTTTGCAGACGAATACGTTTCAAACCGTTCTCGTGACCAACGGCAGGCATTCCTATGCCATATTCAATTACGAGGAAATCAACTGGACAACTGGAACAGCGAGCGGTGGCAACAACATTGGGCTACAAGGAACACCTGCTCAAGTACACGTTCATTGTTTTATGCAAAGCTGGGTATTTTTAAAGCAGTCGTTCACAGCCATTGAGAATAATAGCAAGAACGTTCAGAGGAACAATTAACCGAACCTGCTTATCTGAGAAGTTACCAAAAGAATGAAACACAGGTTTATCCAGGTTTTGAATCTGGGAAGGGTTCTTTTTATATGAAAATGATTATGCAGTTTCTTTCATTGGTACAGGAATTTTCACCCCTTGAAAGAAAAGTGGTAGCACCGTTGTGTTGAAAGAGCTTGTGCTATCAGTTGGAGATGGCAAGAGGTCTACTCTGCAAAAACTACGTTGTTAATCCAGTCTACGTGATGTTATGAGGGGAACACCAGGCTGTGTGTAATCCTCTCATAACACCGAAGGTGTTAAATTAACACAACTTTTTACGCCACAGTTTTTGCAGTGTACACGAGTAACTAACCGACCCCCCCCCAGTTGAATGCCACTGGAATGGCAACTTCTGAGTGTATCAATCGCTGGGAGTAAGAATGAAATATGTTTTCTGTCGTCTAGTCCAAGTAACTCCGCTTCTAAAGTATAATTCTTTAAACCGTAAAGAATAGGAAATCAAATCTTCTGATAATTTAATTTTTCCATGTTTAGCAACATCTTTCAGCTGTAGTGATTTCAAAAGAGTGAATGGAATCAGTTGCTTTTACTTTCTCCCCCTAGGTTGGTTTCAATGCTGGCGATGGCTTCACTTTCTACGTTGTTCCCGAATCCAGAACGAACGCCATCGTTGACATTGACGAAGATTCGAATATCGGTTTTAGAGGGCGCTTTCTCTTCCGCATTGACAGCAGCGAAATCGTTAACTCTGGTTGCAACTCAGGAGGTATGGTTTATTAATAGGGTAACTGTTCCTGGCATTTTGTTTTCTTATTTGATGTAATTGGCATGCGCATGGTTTCACTACGAATCTCACCATTTTCCCTTTTCTCAGGAACGCTAGCTGTTTTCCCCTTTTCTGGCTCGATGCTCGGCGGAGATGTTATCCACTTATCAGGGCCTTGTCTAGATGCATCCTCATCTATCGTGTGCCGCTTTGCCAGCGTCGAAGTACCTGGAGAGGTAGTATCTAACACAACGGTCAGATGTGTCAGTCCACAAGTATTTGAAGTCGGTCGTGTGCCACTGAAGATGTCGATCAATGGCGGAGAATTCTTCAATTTCACCGGAGTATTCACTTACCGTAGGTGCTTGTAATCTGCCCACCCTTAATTAAAAATAGAAATATTTGTCTGCGGAATGGTAAAAGAAAAGAAATCATCGCTGAAAGGTTTCTCTGTCCTGAAATAAAATTGCCATGTCGGAATACAAACACGTACTTCCCAAATGTTTTAAGGAAGTATCCGACTTAGAATCTGCGGGATTTTGACAAGTACCCGGTGTTGGCGATTGTTTGCCACTGACCTAACTGAGCCAGTAGTTTAGTGGCATTTTTATTTCAATAAGAAGTGCACAAGCCCATTTTGTTTGCCATTTGTTTGTTTTCTGATCTGCATCTCGATTAGTGAGTCCAGAGGACACCACGCCATTTGTCAAGAGATTGAACGCCGCAGAATGGAACGAGTTAAGAGCACTGACCATCACGTGGGATACCGAGCTACTGCAAGAGTACGTAGACGATGTTCGGATCTCTTTCTATGGGTACAAAGAGAACATAACCTCAGGGACAGTGGATCTTCAGTTGGTATACAGCAGCAGCCAAGTGGTACCTTACAACGTTGGTGTGTTCAGGTTCAGCCGCCCTCCTTCCCCAGATGGATTCAAGTACACTGTCGGTGTTGTCCGTGTTTCTCAGTACGGGGCACAAGGCCAAAATGAGCTGTAAGTTCCGAGAACTCTCTTCATTCCTTAGTCGAAATAGATCCTGTGCACCAGGTATCAAGAAACTTGTTCTTTCTCTAAACCGACTCCCTTTCAACCGGTACCATTGAAATTAAGGGAAAAGGAATTAAGAAGCCACTCCGTTTTAAGAGTTGAGCAGATAGACACAATGCACTATGACAAAATTAACACTGTACCCATAAAACTGAAAGTAATTATCGTATTTGTACCCCAATAAGAGCCCTTCCCGGAATGTGGAGCGACGTCCACAACCTCCACTGGCTCTACCCCGTTACTGAACCTTCAGCATGGTGCGAGGATTGGCTAGAGGAGGCCCAGTCGGACCTGGAGTTCCTTGAAGTGACCCAGCATTGCCCGTGCACGCTGACCCAAGCTCTGGTTGACGCGGGCAGGTTCAGCCCACATCCCCTGTGCAACTTAGATACCCCGTTCAGCTGTGAACTGTTCAAACCTGGGGCTGTGCACTGCATCAGAGCGAACACCCCCAGGTAAATGCAAGTCATCTCCAAATCTAGCCATTCTTTGCACTATAGTAACTAGCGCGCATCATCAGCCATCTCCCTGCAACTCGTCTTTCAATTAAATGTTTCATATCTGGGATAACAGCTATAGGAGAAGGCCTGTTCGAAGCTCAGAATTCAACTAATTAAATATTTATTGAGTAATAAAGTGCACGGTAAGTATACAGTATAAGCAAAAAGTTATCCTAAATTGCGTCATAAGCTAGAAAGCCTCATTTCCTGACGTCGAAGTTGAATCACATCAGCTTCTGGTTGCCAAATCTGGAGGATGGCATCCGGTAGCTTATAACGCTGGCTGCTTTATTTCCTCAGTGAAATGGGAGGTGGCCAGGAGTGTTGCTATGGCAATAATGGCAATGTTCTGAACGTCTTAAGAACGCCAGGTGGTGGGTTCGCTCAGCGTAGACATCATGATGGCAGTGCACCGTATAAGGTAAAGATCAATTCATTTTGTGTGCGCATGTTGGCGGGCCTTCCCCGCGTTAAGAGGGCCGTTCCTTTCTCAAGGAAAGTCGAGAGCGTTGTCTCCACACCGTCTGTGTTTCAATTCATGTGTAGTCCCTATAATTTGGCAGCAGGTGTGTTCGTACACAAATTTTTCAGGGTAAATAGGGAGAGGGTATCAACCGAGGACGCCTGATAGCCATTAGAATTCAAATCTAATAAAGTAACGGTCCCAAAAAAGAATCGCCAGAGGAACAATAGGCTGTCCTCGATATACCCCCATTAGTATGCCCCTGTTAGTTTTAGTGTTAATAATACACCTTCCTTAGAGTTATGTCAATGTATGAGATTCTGTAAACGAAGGATCGTATTTCTGATTTATTATTTTTTCATTTATATTCAAGGTTGCTGGTCGTGTTCCCTATCTGTCTCACTGGGTTTCTGATATTCTACCGATGGAACACTGCTGCGTGTATTCTGAAGAATCCTGTCAGTTGTATAAATCTGTGCGACCTTCTCAGACCTGCCAGGGCTACACACCACTTCGCCCCGGTAAAAGAGTGTCTGCCTTTTATCTTCTTCTCATTCATGCTAAGCATTGTAATCAAAATGCTTAGCTGCCTCGGTTAGGGTTTCTTTTTTTGCATAGTACAGTACGTCAGCTCTCGTTATAACAAAGTTGCAGGGACCGGATAAAGTACTTGTTATAACCGTGGCTTTGTTCGGTCATTTTGTCGTCATCAAGATTCATCGTTATGACAAGTCAGTTTATACTTCTGTACATCATTTGTCTCTTGGTGGATCCACTTAAAGCTCGTAACGTCATTTGTGCATTTGTGCACTGGTAGCTGCAAAATGTAAGGAAAAGATGTGCACCAACCAACTAGCCTGTTCTGAAGCACTTTCAGGCGTATGTTAAGTGTCAATCGACACCAGTGTTATTTTGCCCATTTTTTTCACAGCAATTACAGCCGGCGATCCTCACCTGGTTACTCTCGATGGTGTTGAGTACACATTCAATGGTGTGGGCGAATACACCATGTTGGAAACCTGCAATGGTTCGTTTGTTATGCAGGCAAGAATGGCAGTCCTGCAAGGTAATTGACACAGGTTTTGTCTTACGAACTCATGTTAATAATGCCATGGTCTTTGGTATTGTGACCATCAAGGGTTATGTCAGAGTCACGCTTTACGTTCTCGATCTTGAGTTTTATGAAGATTATCATGTAAACAACTATGTATAAACTTAATAGCAAACAATGTATTTCTCTCTAGTTTTCTTCGATGTCTCCCCACTGCCCTGTAGGTGTACCGGCAACTGTCCTCACTGCTCTCGCAGCCCATGACGCTGGTACGTCCGATCAAATCCAGGTTGAGGTTAGCGATCGACGCGGTATGGATGTGTGGTACCGCCCCGAGGGCAACGGTAGTGAGTGGTCCATGCTGGATTTCGAGGAGACGCAGGTCAGGCGGGTGGAACTTGAGGGTGAGGTTTCCAAAGGAAAAATAAAACGATAAACACAGTCGGTTGATAGTGAATCGATGTGGGCTGGGAGACGCTAGTGACACAGATCTTGCTGGATAGCGAGGGCAGAAATAGTGGCGGCAGAAATACCGGTCCCTTTTCTACAGTTATCTGCTTGCTCAGAATTATGCTCGCATGCTCAGAATAACGCGCGCATGCTCAGATCAGGTGAATGGACGGGTGTGTTTTTCACCTCCAAGCATCCAAAAATCTTCCATTTAATTCCCATCCCGAATTCCATTCATACAAATATGGCCATATAAACATAAAGTCAATAAGCCACAGTGTCAAAATACATGCGCAAAATTCGCTTGAAGGCTCAGTAGTCTGTTGCAGGGTAAAAACGCAGTGCCCCGAGATGTATCAACATATCTTCTGCTCCTGCCAGGGTTTTCAAGATTTCGTTCCCAAAGATTGCTACATTACAGAAATGAAAGTGTCACAGGTACCAAGAGTGTTAAAGATTATCGCAATGTCTTTAACGGACTAGATATTTCTTGTTTTACTTGGTAGGCGCGACGGTGTTCAGTCATGAGGTCAACAACTCGGGCGTCATGGCTGAGAACATTCTCATAAACTTCCGATGTGGAGTGTCCTTAGTAGTGTCTACCACGTCCGGGTTGCTCAACGTGTTCACCACGCTGCAGGAGGAACTGAAGGGGCGAACCAGAGGACTGTACGGCAACTGGAATGGAGACAAGAATGATGACTTTGAGAGACCCAACGGCACGGTGCTTCCGATCAGTGCGACAATGCAAGATATACACTACGGATTCGGTCAAGCGTGTAAGTTTTTCGATACTTTCGCCTCTTGATATGGCGCCGGAAAATCAAAGTGAAGAATGAGGCGGTATACCTGGGATGAATAGGCATAGCAAAGAATCGTATATTAGGAACTATATTTAATATATTTACTGATATATACGTTCCTGCAAGGGTTGTAGTATGTGTTATACTTCACTTGTACTGTTCCACTTGTTCAAGCTCTGTTTCATACAACCCTGTCAGCCAGCTTTCCTTTTGTCAACCCTTTGTCAAAATAATACTTTTCAATATTATCTGTCCTTTCTTATATTGACCTTTTCCTTATTTGCAAACTCATGCTAACCCCAGTATTTAATTTCCACAGGGCAAATCAAGCCTGAGGATTCCCTCTTCAGATATCCCAGAGGTAAAGGTCCTACGGATTACAGCGATGAGACCTTCACGCCTGTCTTCCTTCCACCTGAAACTGCCATCACCGAAGAAGCACGCGAAATCTGTGGCAACATATCACAGTGCATTTTCGATTTGGCAGTGACCGGTGACAGCGACATCGCCCGAGCAAGTGGGAGTACAGTTTCCCGCTATAAAGCTGCAGTGGAGAGTGCATCCCTAGGTATGTCAGCTGAAGCCATGACTGAAACCGAATACAAACGTACAATGAGCCGGTTCGCTTTATTTCAAAACACCAAGGTTAATCGGGAACAAATCACGCGCGTAAGATCTTGTATATAGGGCTGCGCCAATGGCAGGTCTCGCCCGAGCGTCCGAATGCAATGGTGTGGTTCATCCTGGGCACGCACTAATGGAATCCCAATCTTGCTCAACTGTGTTTTCGGTTGCGAATGCAGAAAAATATTTGAACTGTTAAAGATCGCCAGCACGACTTCTGTATTCAATGCAAATGATCTCATTCCTTATCGGTTCCACATTTCGGCAATAGTAACCTGTGGCTCCGTGAGCGAACCAGCGAACGGCAGGAAGGAAGTGTCCCGTAGCAATGTTGGCGGAGTGGCCAACTTTACTTGTGATGATGGATACACCTTGCAAGGAGAAAGTGAACTCGTGTGCCAGAAGAACGGCACGTGGAGCGCGGATGTGCCCGTCTGTGTACCAGGTTTGTGCAGCGAAGGATAATTGTTAACCCATTTGAAAATGAAATTTGAAAATTCTTCCCGCTTAGATTACGTTAAAGACTTGAGCAATGAACTGACGAAATGAGAGTTAATGCTTGAATACATGTGTAATTCCTGTTTTTAGAAAGACATTCCAAGCTTTTGCCACCTGTCGTCAAGGAAAAGAGCTACTTGATATGCCAATCCCCGACCCAGGACCTGGATATGTCATCAGTTATGCTTTAGAACTTTTTAAAGCATCACTAAACATGGTCTATGTACCTCACTATAAATTTCATTTGTTTTGATGGTATGTTAATTTTAATGCCACTTACAGTGATCTGTAGCAGTCTTGATGTACCTCCGAACGGCGCAAAGGAAGTGTCTCGCAGCACTCTCGGCGGAGTGGCCAGTTTCACCTGTGATGATGGGTACACCTTGCGAGGAGAGAGTGAGCTTACGTGCCAGGAGACCGGCACGTGGAGTGGGGAAGTCCCAACTTGTGAAGCATCAGGTTCGAGACGAATTTTCTGTGTTAGGTCTAGTCCGTGACAGAAAAGGTCCGTGAAATTTGTTGTGAGTCTCAAGGTCTGTTTCCCTCTTCAGTCTGAAGACAATCAAATGGAACTTCCTTGTAATTTGTATTAAATCCAATGGAGAACACAGAGCCTTGGAGGCTGTTTGCAGAGTGGATATACCATCAGTTAGAATTTTTTTCACATACACTGATATTTGAAACAAACATGGTAAACGTTAAAGCACAAATTCACTTTCAGGATTCCTTAGAGTCTGCAAGTAGTCTTTTTACCTGGGATATCCTCCTTCAGGATACTTATAAGTCGATCTTTTGCTTGTCGCTGTGTTCTATGATTCTTACAAAACCCTTGCTATCCAATGCTACAAGTTTGATAGCAGCGCAAAGATATCAGGCTAGATGTCTGAATGAATCAATGACCTTCGTACAGACAACTGCTATTCAGAACTACAAGTGCAATAGCAGTGCAAAGATTCCATGCTAGATGTCTGAATTAATCAGTGAACGTCAAAGAACTAAATTCCTCAACACAGAGAGAGTTGTTTTAAAAATAGACAATTGCATATCAAGTCATACATTTTTAACCTGACCCTTATTAGGACAGCCAACTTTTACTATCACATGTACATGTAATTTGTGTAGTTTGAAACATCTCCGTCTGGTTTTCTTTTCTCAGTAGGTTTGCAGGCTTGGCAAATCGTCCTCATTGTTCTGGGATGTTGCGTTTTGCTGGTAACAGTTGTTGTGGTTGTCAAAGTCATCTTGTTGCAAAGAGCAAGGTAAATGATAAACTCAAGGCAAATAAAGTTTAATCTTCGAGTAAGCATGTAGCAATTGAGGAAAAATTATTCAAAATTGCATCTTTTTGAAATAAACAAAAGGAAAATTGTTGCGTGTTTTCTTTGTCTATGCTGAGGAATGCTTTCAATACAATTATTAAAAGTAAGATATCACATCTTCGATTGTTTGTAAGGTACGAGGACTACACGTTCCCAGAAACCTGAAAGCCCATACCTCTCGCACTCAGGTCGCATGCTGACGTGAAAAGCCTTTTCCACTAGTAGGGGTTTTATGACTTAATAAGACGCACGTGTGTAAACAAGAACACGTGCGACGGGAGGGTAATACCTTATGCCGCCCCGTAAATGAGTCTCCATAAATCACTTACAGGCCAAGACCGAAATTACTTTTTTCTCTCCATTTTCCTTTGAACAGGAAATGAGTGTCCACTGTTCTTACAAGCATCAACAGAAATGTGTTTTCATGTGACTGAATGCAGAGCTGATGATGGATTTGGAATTTCTTTGGATCACAATTTTACTCTGATTTTAGCTGCTCACGCTGAACAACTTTGTAGTAGAAATATATTTTTCCCAAAGCGATAACAGCAGCAGTTACTTCTTTAAGAGCAATGTCATTATTATTTACTTTCAGTGTAATCTTTGCATACAAAAAGTCGTTCTTTGCATTGTATTTACTGGGGATCATCTCAAATTTCGGATCTGGGCGTTCCTTTGGACCAATCCATCGGACTGTTCCGGCGAAGCTCCTCTGAAAAGGTCTATGTGCCCCTCGGAACGTTGACCGTGCCGTAGGACCATTCCAGTGTTTTGTTAAGCACTTATATACCCGTTGGGACGTTACGCTGGGAACCAGAAGGGTCAAGATGGAAACATCTTTAAATTGGTATCAAGCGCCCATCCGAAAAATGTCTTAATTACTTGACTTGCATCGAAGAAGAAGCCATATTACGCTCTGTAATATCTTTTGAAAACAAATTGCAATGCAGTAGAGGTAAGCCATAAAACGAGTTTTTGGTATCTGCAAACAAAATTTTCGTTTAAATTGTCTCAATATAAAGTGACAGGAAAAAAAAGGAAAATGTCTATTTTATAGGTGTGGGTGTCTATGTTAAGAGTAGCGTATAGGCACCATGTGCATCAAAATGCAAATGTAGCATGCGTAGAGCTGAGACACATGCTGACCCATGTTGACGACAACCAGCTTGGTTGTAAAGTAAAATAATCAACAAAAGTTGGACCCTTCCTCTTTTTCAAGATAATACGGAATTTACTAATTTATGAATATCAGTAACACATTTTTATCACAAGACATTTGTTTTAAATTTATTTGAATTAACTACCCAAGATGTTCCTTTGTAACTGGAGGAAATAGTTCGTTTCGTTGTAATTTTCAACTGGATGTGGTTTGCCAAGGTGTTTCTAAGTGTCTTTTCATTTTAACGATTTGAAAGAAATTATACAATTTCATCAGAATAATAGATTAAATATTTCATAAAGCAATGTAAAAATTGCAAGCGAAGCCTTTGCTTCCCGTCGCCCAACTGAATATGATTGAATCAGAATCAGAATTGTAACCAGCGTTTACGTTTGCTATTTAATGTAACTTACCAATGGTAAATATAATTAAGACGTATAGAGACAAATGCTCCATTGTTAGTCACAGAAATTGGGGGGAATAAATAGCGTTAGCTAAGAATGGGAAAACATCAGGGTCTGTATCTCTGACTATATTTGACTGTTGTAAGTATACAATGACTCAGTCAAAGCAAAATGCTGAAAAGCAGTGCTGGAGTTGGTGTCAACAAAGCGAGAAAGCTGGACTTCGCCCATCCATTGAATACAGGCGGCGAAAATAAAATGATAGGAAGCTTAACAAACACGTAGAATTAAAATTCCATTCCGGATTTGTATGTTTGGTGGGGTGTTTCTTTGTGGTTTTTGTTTGCTTTTTGGATTACTTTATTGGAATCAGTATCGGTACTTGTTTCTAAGATGGAACCCACGAAACCGTGGTTGCTGCTATGAAACCTAACGCCAGACGCATTTTACCATCATATCCTTTCTGGCACAATGCTGAGTGCGCGCTACCTTTTCCTTCAATAAGGTAATGCTGAACGCGCGCTACCTTAAACGCAGAGCTGTAGGCCTATACACGATGGTCACAATGAAACGTTCCATTCAGGAATGATGTTAACGAACTGCTGAGGGTATTTTGGGGCAACCCTCGAAAAAACCAATTGCCCCTCTATAGGAGTAAGGATCGTATACCATAATTTATATTTAGGTTCTTGTCGAAGCCTCTTTTTTTTTTCTCTCAATCTGAAGAACAGTTGAAAAGGAGCAATGGTTTTGATATTAGAAACGGCGCAGCATGGTCGCAGAAGGCGCTAAAAGGAAAACTGCCCCCCGGAATCGAAAAGGTTGAGTTGTCCAAAACGGCTTTTGTCTTATGCAGGACGGTCGATAGCTGATTCGGGGGGGGGGGCGCTGGCCTAGTCTTCCCCCTCCTGCCCAAATCAAATGAACTTCTTTTAAAAAGTTTGAGTTTGGTGTTCTACCAATGCCCAAATTGGTATGCGTTGGGGGAAGGGCAACTTTTGGTTCACGGAGAGATATCAAATAAATAAAAACAAAATAATTAGTATCTTTGAATGGTTCATGGTTCGCCGAAAAATTTGAACAATTCTAAACAACTCTGTTTTAGTTGTATTGTTTACATGTTAATCATTGTTTATATAGTGCAATCTAAATGTCTTTATAGTATCATCTTAAATTCCTTTTTTGTATAAATTGGCTCAATTTAGCCCTCGGCTACAAGTTCAATTTTCACATAAACCAGAAATTGTAATGATAACAGTGAGTAAAACCTTTTGGGAAAATCGGAACAACTTCGGTCTGTACTCCCTGATGATCACAATTTTTATTTTTACCTTTGCATGTCAGTATAATAACCTCATTTGTCCGCTTCCTAATTTAATAGAAAAATGACAGTTTAATTTCCCAATTTGGAGGCTTGAGAAGCTGTAAAACATCCTGTCAAGTTGGGTTACTGGTATTATTACCTTCTTCCCTCAATATCAGTGACCCAACGGAAATTTGAGGCCATCATGTTGCCAATAGCGACTACTTTTTATTTGCAAAATGACAGGTGGTTACCCTACTCGTTTAATTAGATTCTATTTGGCCCAAAGGAGTGTTCCAGTGTTAAACGGTCTCTGACTAATTATCTGATCTTTCAATCCAAGTCATCGATCCATCATCGTCGCTGTTTATCCAACCCATCCCATGTCAAAACGGTCTTTGGGTGCTAGTGGTGTCATAATCTTTTTTCGCCCTGGGTTTATTTCCTTTGTTGACGAGGTTGCGTTTTGTTCTGTCAGCCAATTAAGCCGACCGGGCCAACGGAATGACGCTACGAGCTTCGTGTTGGCTGCAATCCAATTTCATGGTCCGGTGGTTGTTGGCAGAAAAGCAACTGTGGGAAACGAAGAGACTCTTGATAAAAGATTACAGCTTATTATGAGTCGTGTCATAAAATTTTGGTTTTATTGGAGGGAAGACCACGATGTCAGTTCGCACTTAACGTCAATGGATACACGCTATGGCGGTTTGGAAGCGGTTTCATCCCTGGGAAGCTATCTTTTTGATAGTGCCTTGGCAGCTTTGTCTTCATTAACGCTTCGGGTAAGAACATTAGCCATTAATTAAAAATAAACTGGAGATTTAAGGGAAAGGAAGCGCCGTGTCTGAAAGAAAAAAGGATATCTTGAGAGGTTTTCAATATTAAATGCTCTCTTGCTTTTATTTCTTTACACAAAAGATGCTAATCTTAAAATCATCCATGATACAAGGCCAGATATTCTCGGCTGTAAAATATATTTTGAAAGATTCATTTCTATTTAACAAAAAAACCTAGTCAGACAACTTAGCTTTGCTTAGTTAGTGGTTTGAAGAACTGGAGAACAAGGTACAAAAAACAAAATTACGACCAATCCGTTTATATGGCTCAGAGTTAAAGACACTGTTATACTTCGTTCTCCCAAGAACCAAAATAATGTAAGGAAGTTATATTGTTGCTCCAGGTGTCTGGAAAAATTGTAATCTCGCGTGAGGATTTCTACGTCAGTTAGCGTTTCAGCTAAAATTGGCCTAATTAGAGATTAAGGATTGAAATGAATCTTTTAAAGGAGTGTTTTTGTTTTTTTCTTCTTTTTACAATAATAAAATTGTGCGCTTCACAGATGCATGTTTTGATAAGACAAATTATATATACATGTAATTAGAAGTTATGGCGAAACTTTTACCTATGCTATCTTATCTTTGCTGTTGCATTAAGTAAATGTAGGAGTATCATGGGCAGATAATAGTGAACTGAAATATAAAACTGCATGAAATTTAGCCGTTGTGGCAGTCTGTTACATTGAAAAGAAATGTGGTCAGTTGATGGGAAGAAAATCTGTGGCCGACGTTCTCATGAGATACATATGCATGTTATGAGAAAACGGATCGCAAAATTAAAACTGTTAATAAGAAGTGTGAACTCCTGAAAACGTTCCATCAAAAATGGGTCAGTTTCTCTTGATTGCAACCTCAATAAAGACACAAAGCATGTATAAGTGCCCAACTTTTTTATCATAGTAAACATTCCCAGTTTGTTGAAAATCTGAACAAATAAGCAAGAAATGGAAAATCCCCTTTAAAAACTCACCCAGATTTCTCTTTTTTGTTTAAGAAACTGACAGACTTCTATTCCTGTATGGAAGCAATGAAGGTGATGCATCGCTCCCACCGAATGACGATGCAAGTTCTGGGAGACTGTCAATATCACTGACCTTTCCCTTTTTTGGTAACAACCACGAGTCTCTTTATGTAAGTTTGCTTTCAGAACCACTGGTAACATGTTTTGACACTGCTAGGCAATAATTCACTGACGGCTATTTCGATCCAGTACCAGGTGTGGAACAGGTGGATAAAATCACGCAGAGCAGAGCACTTGTTTGTTTGTTTGTTAGAAGGAGAAGAAAGTACGAAAACATTGTGCTGTCATAGCAATAGCATAATCCAAAAGATTGGTTTTCAGTACTTTTTCTGGTGTAAACGTTCTTATCAGCAAACGTTGAAACCAAAGATCTTTGATTGAAATTAAATTTTATTTGCGTGAGATCTGAACATAACAGGAAACATGAAAATACCTGTTTCTCACATCTGCAAGTAATAAACATGACTGCTGTCTATCAGCAGAAGATGTGGTTATGATTAGAAGACGGTAACCTGGATCAGCACGTTTTAGGTCATGAAGTTCACTGGTTGCAAATGGTTGCCCCGTTGGCAAAAAAAATATGGAATGCAAAATTTAAGATCAAAATTATTGACCTTTTATCATCAAGCCAAGAAGTTTAAATCATTGTGAAACACCGGAGAAGCTACTTATGGGAAAATTAGGAGTTCCTATTTACCAAACAAGAATAAGTAGCAGAGGCTTTTCTACCCTTACGGTGAGCGGTGCGTGCGTCATTCCCTGACCCTACTTCGTACACGCCAGCGGGTCAAGACATGTGTCTGCACAATTGAGTTTTTGATTATGTTCTGTAAATCTGTACAAGATCTGTCTGCAATTCAAATGAGTGAAAGCAAGGTCTCGTTTGTGTGACTGTGACAGGTGAATACCAACGGCGTGATCTCCTTCCTTGATAAAGTCTCAACGTATACCCCGAAGTCATTTCCCCTAGCCGGCATTGCAGATATGGTGGCTGTTTTTGGGCCGATGTGAGCATTCGGTACAACGGCAGCGTGTTTTACCATGAAATCGCGTCTCGCACTGCCGACAGGGAATCACTGTTCATCAAGGCGGAGAACATAGTGAGACAAGCATTCGTCAACCAGGCATTTGCGGGCTTCTTGGCCACGTACGTGGCTGTTCATTGCAACATGGGACCAAGTTCCTTTCTGTTGTAAGTTGGCTATTTGCAGCATTGTAAGGCTACCTTTCGTAAAAGGTCAAAGAGCAGTATGTTATTTGTTGTAGCCAAGTCGGATTTGTATAATTTCAGAGAATAAAGATCGTGTTTCTATCCAGCTTCACGTTGACGATTTTTTTCTTTTATATATTAATTGCTAGAATAACACGTTTCAAGTTGTGCTTGTTACCGACGGTGTTTACTCGTTCACCATCTTCAACTATGAAAGAATTTACTGGACAACGGGTAGAAAAAGCGTAGGGAACAGCTTTGGGCTAAATTGTGTTCCAGCAAAGGTGAGTATGTACGATGTATCTTTCCTGAACCTGAACTTCGAATTTCTGAAATGGATCCTGTCTAGATTCCGGCTATGACTTTTCTCAGATAATATGCAGAATCTGCTGCACGAGGCAAGCATTGCCACTATAGACGTAGACCTTGGATTGAAGTAGAAATACTTCAGTTTGACCAGGGATAGAAAGTGGGATCGTATATAACATTGTGTAGCTCATAATGTGCCCTTCGTCGATCAATCACTAAAAACAGAGTGCAGAAAATGAGACCCTCGCATAATAGGCGAAAACTCCCAAGGGGAATAATTAATACTGCTCATGCGATGTATTTTCATATGTGGAATCGGTTCTGAGCCTCACGTGAATTTAACCTTGTTTACCAGCTGTCATCCTCCTCCCTTATAGGCTCCACTCCACACACTTGATTGAAGCTTGGTGCTTTCCCTGTAATCCTTGCAAGTAGGTGTCAATGCTGGTGACGGCTTCACGTTCCTTGCCGTTCAATTCAGGACAAGACGCCATCGTGGACATTGACCAAGACTCAAATGTCAACACCACTGGTCGCTTTGTGTTCCGGGTTGATAGCATCGAAGCCGGAGATACGATTGCATCTATTCAAACACAAGGTAAATAGACAAGGGTCCTCAATACAAAAGATTTGATGTAGCTTTGGCTACAACTCGATGGCATATTTCAGAGTTGAAACTGAAAGCAATTATAGTCTTGTAGCCCTTCACAGTATTTTTGACACTAAGATGTTTATACATAAGAATTATACATAAACTCTTTTTCGTAAAACTGAGCTGGTTCAGTACAGAATGAAGAGACTATTTTGATTCTACCCAACCTAATCAAGTACTTTTAACAGTTCACGTGTATATATCACAAAAGAGGGGTAAAACATGATGGAGTTGATCACCTACGTTTATTGTTTAATTAAAAATAGTTCGCTTGGTTGGCGGTTCGGATTTTACCGAAGGACGCGTTGAGGTCTTTGCGAGAGGCACGTGGGGAACCGTCTGCAGCAGCAACTGGAGTCTCAAGGAAGCCCACGTGGTGTGTGGCCTACTAGGCTTCAACCGAGCTAAGGCAGCACTGTCGACGATTACCTTTGGTCCTGGAGACGACTGGAGAGATATCCATCTTGACCGTCTTGACTGCAATGGAGACGAGCACACTTTATTTGACTGCCAACACGAAGGCCTGGGGATGAACAACTGCACGCACGATGAAGACGTCGGGGTACGATGCGTTGTCCCTAACGGTAAGCTTAGAATGGACTCGACTTGCACTCACCCTGCATCTTTTTTAAAGGCTAGGTTGAGTGATTTCTGCTGCCTACTTATCTGACAGTTTAATGTGTTTCATGATATAGTTACGGGATTCCTAAATCATCGTTCATGTAGCGCTTTTTTGTTAAAGTAGTTTGTTTTAACCTAAAGTTCGCTTGGTAAACGGATCCAGCATCAGCGAAGGACGTGTCGAGGTGTTAGTGGAAGGTGCCTGGGAAACTGTTTGTGGCCACCCTTTAAATTGGGACCTGCATGATGCCAGGGTCCTCTGTCGCAGTCTCGGCTACGACAGTGCCTTGGAGGCTTCCTCGGCTACCTTCGGCGTGGGTGATGAAGGGCAGGACCTTTATTTGGACTTCCTGGATTGCCCAGGCATGGAGGAGTCGTTATTCGAATGTCCGAGCCACGGCGTAACGGTTCCAAGCAGTGTATGCTCACATGACCTCGATGCTGGGGTGAGATGCAAAGCCTTCATGTCAGGTATGCCATTGTGACTTCACTTAATAGGATAACTGATGGGGTCAGATAACCCATTTGGCTCCATAAAGGGGGGCAGCGTTCATCGCTGCGAACCATCATTAGTGGTATTTACCCAGGAAAAAAATAACGTATAAAATATAACAATGCGTTGGGTAAAAATTGTAATATACTTTGCTAGGAATTTCCTTTTAAGAGTTTCCTGTTTCAAACCTTTTTCTTGTCTTTTTTTTATGGCAGTCTTAAACAAAATTTCAAAATTTCTTTGAAGTTCTTTCGATGCATGTGCATGATTTTTCGCCATATACTACTGGAGTAGCATTCAGTAATGGGTTTCTTTCAGTAATGCTTTCTTTAAAGAGTCCATGAGAATGTCCGACTCGTCAATGGGGAAGGACCCCACGATGGCAGGGTGGAGGTTTTCGTCAAGGGCAACTGGAGCACGGTGTGCGATGACGACTGGGATGCCTTTGATGCCGTAGTTATCTGTCGTCAGCTCGGCTACAACGGCACCTTGATGGCAAAGGGGTCAGCTGCCTTTGGTCAAGGAAGCGGCCAGATCCTGTTGAGTGGTCTACAGTGTACCGGGAGCGAGAAGCACCTCGCCGAATGTCTCGGCGCAACCCTGATGGAGAGCAACTGCAACCACAACGAGGATGCAGGTGTCGTTTGCTACGATCAAAGAAGTCAGTGGAAAAAGTTTGTCGCAATTGATCGCAAATCGCAACGTTGATAAGCAGACCTCGTTGTCTTCCCGTGAGTACCTGCTAAAATGTTTATTTCTGTTTTAAAGGGCCGCTGAAAAGTCAACGTGCAGTTGCATGTAGGCGCCAGACATTTCCTTTCCTATTTTATTGTGTCAGGGAACCACGGAAGGGGAGGATGGCCATGACTACGCAAAATAGAGATAAAGGAATGTCTATAACTGTTTCGTTTCATTTCCTCGCCAAAATTTGTAAATTAAAAGCACTGAAATTTATGGTCACCCTTGAAATATCAGTTGGTGGTAATACCACGTGCACTGTAGAAAGCCATTAACCGTGCGTGGAAAAAATGCATCACGATAAAGCTGTGATTTTGAAGTACACCATAGTAAAGTATATTTTTCGCCTTTCACCACCAAGTTCGTTTGGTGAATGGTTCAAGCACAGCGGAAGGACGTGTTGAGGTGTTTGCAGACAAGAACTGGGCAACTGTTTGCGGTGATGGCTGGAGTCTGAACAACTCCATCGTGACCTGTCGTCAGTTGGGCTTTTTAGGGGCGACAGAGAAAGTGGCTAGTGCGGCAGTCTTCGGTCCAGGTGATAGCAACGTGCCAGTTCTGCTCAACGAAGTGGCTTGCACCGGTGGTGAGAATTCGATATTCGAGTGCGGGCTTGACAGGAGGGTCAGTGGCGGCTGTTCCGACAGTGATGATGCTGGAGTGCGCTGTGAAGTCGGTGGTAGGATCATGACTCCGATCTCTGCTGACTAGAGCTAGCTCCGTACCTTTAACCTAGTATAACTTTAAATCCGTCAGCTGATTATTGCGATCCTTTCAATGTTGTTTTTCATATGGCATTTTAACAGTATGCAAAGCAGTATGTGTTTGCAGTTCATCTTCAAAACTGCACGAGTCACAGGGGGAAAATGCCTAAACTGCGGTTTAAGTAACATTCTGGAAGTTTCATAAATATTATAATTTGACTCTGAATCGACATCAATAGGGCAGTATTTATTCTTAAACGCGTATTTTTCTCGGAGATTTCCTTTTCTCTCTTTTTTTTAATCTATTGTCTTTCCAGAAGCACCAATTGAAAATTTATGTGTTTCCATATCTGTTTACATCATTACTGTAACTATTATTGTAATGTGCTGTTGAGCTTGAAAATTGACAAAAAGCGTGAAAAGGGGCTTCTTTGGGGAAATTAATTTCAAATTAAAAGTTGGTGTGTCGTTATTTCCCAAAGGTTCCATTTAACAATCTTAGTATTCAGACAAGGTACATGACATTGTATATCATAGAACTTGCTGTATAATGTGTGTATAAATTATCATCTCAAACGCTGTCACTACAGTGCGCTCAGTAATTTGACTCATACAGTTGCCTATGCGCCGGCGGAATATTCCTACATGTTCATACATGAACATGATTAACTTTTTATTTAGCTCCACATTACCTAACAAAATTTTGTCCTTTTGGCGACTAAGTTCGTTTAGCGAATGGATTAACGCTACTGAAGGGCGCGTTGAGCTCTTCCTACGTTGAGCTCTTCCAACTGTCATCTGCGATGACAGTTGGAACCTCCTCAACGCCAACGTTGTTTGCCGTCAACTTGGCTTTACACAGGCGGTGCTGTTCACTTCGTTCGGGGCGGGCGCTAAAGAGATGCACATCCTGATGGACGAGGTTATGTGTCGGGGAGATGAAGATTCAGCTGTGGAGTGCCCTCGAACTTTGGGGAGTGGCGACTGCTCGCGCGCTGAAGACGTTGGAGTCCATTGTGGTAAGTTTGTATCTGGCACGCTTTTAGAAGACCAGTACACCAAGTATAACTATAAAAGCCAACAACTCGACTTTGTGAAATGTGATGATTTGTCGAGCATCTGCTGAGAGTGGTACCAGATCCAGCTTAATGAAGAATCACTGGTTACCTGGCAACCTCGTTACGGAATGACATCATGTACATTTTTTGTATGAATTCGCTCATTGGTCAGAAGTACGTAATAACACGAAATTTAGGAGGGGAAATGGGGTTTGTTAAATACTGATCAACACAACAGACAAGCAACCGTTTTATTTACAAATTTCAAATGTACAAATATCAAATTAATACGATTTTTCGTTTGCGCACATATTCTTGAATTCTCAATACCTAAGGTGTCCGAGGTTGGTCATGGTTCTTCACCGTTACATTGATGGTGGCATCAGAGGACAATAATTAACTTTCATGTTTGAGCAAATGACAATTAGATTTATAAAGATTTTTAACAAAAACAAATTCCAGTTCAGAGCTTACTTTTTTATTTTTATGCCTGAGGTCAATACGTGGATGTACGAAACAGGATTCAGCTGGATTGTCCTTCACCGAGATAAAACTGAACTCTTTATTAAATTTCGCTTCGCCAAATATACTCAAGACGTTATCTCAATCTCAGAATGTTGCAGTTACCCCCCACTGTTATAATGTATGGGTAAACACCTGACCAGTCACATCAGTACAATCAGTAGAAGTGTAAAAACCCATCACCAGCTTCAAGTCATGTCTGATTTGCACGTTTCTTATTCAGGATGAATATTCCTGAATTTATACCTGAATATATATTGTTGTGCGGTGTTGAGCCTTGTCAGAGAAGTGGGTACAGGCGTGTGCAGGGCTTTCCCTGTGGTCTCACTCAATAGAGGAAATGCCATCAGATCAGTTACTACTCGATTTCGTAGACCAGCTCCATTTCTAAGAAAGATTCGTGTTTACCGAGCTAGATTGTGACATCCTTATTTCTGTACAACACAGGAGGCTCCACTCTTCCTCTGAAGTCATGCGAGAGACTTCTCCTCGCTACGATGGGAGACTGTGAGACGCTTGCTGGCGGTAAACAACGCGGTCCTTTTGACAAGTGCAGAGCATGAATACGTTGTTCTGAGCATGCGTGCATAATTCTGAGCACGCGCAATACCCTGGAAAAGTTTTTGTTGCTGCCGGCGTCTCAACGTCTGCCATAAAAAAGGATGTTGTCTTTTCTTTCTTTGTCTCCCCCTAAAAGTGAATCGATCCCCAGTTAAAATCAGGGAAGTCATGCCCTGTACTATCTTCAAAAGGTTTCTAAAAAGGCACGCTTTGTGTTTTATATGATTTCTTCAAATTCGCTTCCCCTAGTCCGATTTTTATTGTAATGCGATGGTCTTTGCCGAGCACCATCAATATATTTTCATGATTAATAATAAGATTGATCACGACAAAATACTTCAATCATCATATTCAATTTCATCTGACTCTAAGTTCTTATGTTCTTCTCTTTCAGACAACTCCACTACTGACGATATTGCAACAGGTAAATGGGGGGCTTGTCCTACGCCGAACTTTGCCATCCCCCACACCTGTCACTTTTTTCAACAAACCTTAGAAGGGTGGGTTTCCGTTGCATCACCCATACGTCCGTTTCATTTCTTGGCAACTTAAGTTTAGTGTGTCCTGTTTGAATAAAAGAAAACTGCTCATAGTTTTTGAAGCGATAAATGAAAAGATCGTACGATTTACAGGGGAAAATAATCCACTCATGAAGTTACTAAATTACTGAAATTGTTAGATATATACGTTTAATACGAAGGGTTTTATCTGAATCACAATTATAAGTTTAGATCTATAGTAAAGATTGCGGTAACACCATGTATTTATCTCTTCTTTGAGTATGTGTGGTTCTGAGAAGAACCGGGGAATAACTCAGAACCACACATACTCAAAGAAGAGATATAGTGTTACCGCAATCTTTACTATAGATCTAGTTTCTTTCACCATGAAAACCTTTAAGTCTTAAATTATAAGTTTGTAAATATGTGGTGTTTGCTAATTGTTAAGTGTTGCAGTCACATGAGGGCGCTATTCATGTTGTCCATGAATCGCTCGGTACGTTGCCGTGTAGTAATCTTGGTGTTTTGGACATGCTATGCGGACACGAGAGATAGTGTCAGGTTTAGTAATGCATTCATTTGTTAAATGTTAATGGCTTGGCTATGTGAGTTACAGATAAATGCAAATGGTTAGATATTTAATAGTCCAGATCGATTAATAGAGGGATTAAGTTGCAATCAGTTAAGCTCCGGTGCCCATGAATATACGTGTAAATTGGTCGTTCGCGCCACAACCTTGGATCTCTTCCAAAACTTCTAGAAACTTTGTAGTCGTCAGGGTCAGGGCCTGGAATGGTCCTTTGGATTTCCTGAATTGTAGCAGCAGGGTTGGGGACCCTAGGCTAGGGGCAGATTGGCTACATCGACTGGCAGGTCTTTTCATGAGCCAAGGAGATCTCCAATAAACCAAAAGAGTGACACAGGAACCCCAAAATTTGGCCTCACCGCCTCACTTTCTCCCGTCACCGGGAATTACACTACAAATGGTAACACGGATGGGGTGTGTCTATGCTGAATTATTTGCTACTGGTGTTGGTGTGAAGGCTACCATAAGTTGTGGCTGCTACCACTAGGCCTGCTTGTCGATCCGCTGTGGCGTGTTGTCCCAACTAGTGAGCTGTGCTCCAGGTGCATGAGCTACATGAACTGTGGGCAGAGTGCAGTGCTGCGTACAAGTGCTGTGAGCCGTTACAGGATACTACATTTGGCCGTGGATCGTTGGGACTGAGACTGGGCTCAAGAGCTGCTTCAAGGGCGGTAGGGGTTAAGTGGCCGGCGTAGCTTGAGCTACATGTGTACCAGAAAAGTAGCCATTTAATTGTTTGTAGAGGGAATTTCCAGTTTTCCAGGTTTGATACTATAATTGGGTTTTATAGTAATTTATGTTATGTACATTTGGGACTGAGATATATGTACATGTACGTGTAGGCAATTGTTGAATATACTAACTGAAAGACCAGTCGATGTGGTTGTTCACTAGGCGAATACCAAACAAGTTTTTTTTGTTCAATTGGTTGGTTGACCAAACTGCATTTGTTGATTGTTAAATTGTTGGTTGCACTGTGTGGTTTCCCTCCTTGTTCACACACTTAGGGTTTGATATGGCAACCTCAGAGGCTGGGCTCGTTGAGCAATTGGTTAAGGGCTTGACTGAGGCATTGAAACAGAGTAAACCCTCGTTCCAGCGGCCCATTAAACTCTCATGGTTTTCTGGTCGCCCAGTCAAGCCAGGGGATCCAACAGTTAAGGAATGGTTGGAAGAGGTTGACATTTATTGTTGCCAGTGTCGGGTTCCAGAATCTGAGAAGGCTCAAGTGGTTATTAATCACTTGAAAGGAACTGCACGAGATGAAATTAAATGCCATGGGGAGTCAGGGCTCAGTTTTGATGAGTTAGGCCGGTTACTCCATAAACATTTTGGGGGTGGAGAAACCTTTCAGTCGTTGCATAAGGCCATATATGATCGGTATCAGGGTGAACATGAAACGCTGATGGATTTTTCTAGGGAACTCATCCGTCTCTATGATAGAATACTAGAAATTGCTCCTGTTGCTCAGAAAGATTCCTTAAAGAGTTTAAAGGACAAAGCATTAGTAAGCCAGTTTGTTGCAGGAGCCCGCGGCCAGAGCACTCGCTTGGAGTTGAGACGCCTTGAGTTGGAGAATCCTGGCAAGACTTTTATAGAGATTCGGGATTCGGCTCTCGAAACATTCAGGGATGTTGAGCGTACCCCTAAGGCCAGATCCGCCCAGGTTCGCCATGTTAGGTCGGATCAAATACAAGGCTATATGGGGGACTTTGAATCAACGGAGGGAATTGACGAAGTTTCTGTTGATCGAATTAGCACACAGCCTGAACATGGGCAGCAGACCCAGGACAAGATACTTAGATCCATTCAGGATATGCAGGGACAGATTGCTAAGCAACAAGAGCAAATTAATTCGTTGGTCGATAAGATGTCACAGTTGTGCCTACCTGAACGGGGTGGGAATATGACTACTGGACAGCTGCCCAGTAGTGTGCAACATGGGCCAGTCAGGTGTTTTAGGTGCAAGAAACTTGGGCACATCAAAGCCCATTGCCATGTTAAACTGCCTGTCAGTCGCAGTAATGATGAAGGGAATTCCCCTCGGGAACCTGTGCAGCCAAGTGCACCAATGCCCCAGCAAAAGCCAAGTGGGGAGGGGTCAAACTAGTTTCCCCCACCTCTTCAGGCCGGGTGGTGGGGGATGTTTCAGGAAGGGCCTTGTCCACTGGGAAGTCAGTTGTAAGGGAAGTGGTGGCGCCTGATTTGTCTGTAGATGATTTGCTTACCAAGCTAGTAAAAAGTAGTCCAAGGGCTGAGGTCACACTAGCTGGGATACCAGTTGAGTGTGTTTTAGACACGGGTGCTGAGGCATCCCTCATAAGTGCTGTGTTTTACCGTGAACACCTGAAGGGGGTTATGAGTGGTGTTAAGCCACTTGGTACTTACCTACGAGTATATGGGGTAGGGCAGATGGAATTACCTGTAGAGGGGTATGTTGAGGCTCCCTTGGTGGTTCACAATCAAACAGTGACGGCTCATTTCTTGGTGGTTAAGGACCCTGGTTGTGGTGATGGTTGCAGGCCCAGGTGCCCGGTTTTATTAGGCTGCAATGTATTGCACTTGCTTAAGGACCTCAAGGTCGATCCAGACATCAGGATGACTCTCTTGCGTTAAAGTTGTGGGTTTGGCAGTGGTCGCGGTTTGTTGAGCGGGACGGGGTTCTTTGTCGACGAGTGGAAGACCCGTTGCTTGGGGAATTGTTTCAGGTTCTTTTGCCCGCAGTCCTCCAGCAAAGGGCTATTGAAGGTTGTCATGAGGGGTGGGGGCATCAGGGTGTTGTCCGAACCTGCTCGCTTCTTAGAAGGCGTGTTTACTGGCCAAAAATGGCTGCTGCGGTTCGTAAGCACATTGGGAAGTGCCAGCAATGTATCCTTGCAAAGGCGTCACAGCCTGTTCCTAGAGTTCCCATGCGCCATTTGCTAGCGTTCCGACCTCTGGAAATTCTAGCCATAGATTTTGTAAAGATTGACAGGGGGCGGGGTGGGTATGAGGACGTGTTAGTCATGACTGACATTTACACCAAATTTGTCCAGGCGGTACCATGCAAGGACCAGTCTGCCGGAACAGTTGCCAAAGCACTGAGAGACCACTGGTTCTCAAGGTTTGGTACTCCATATCGGCTTCATAGTGATCAAGGGCGCAATTTTGAGGGGGATGTTGTTCGTGAGCTATGTGCATTATATGGCATTAAGAAGTCACGAACAACGCCCTACCATCCTGAGGGGAACGCCCAAGCCGAAAGGTACAATCGAACATTATTTGGGTTAATCAGATCAGTGAATGAACAGGACAGGTACAAATGGCCAGATCTGCTTCCGCATCTGACGTTTGTTTACAATTCTACCCCCCATTGCAGTACAGGTGTAGCCCCATACACGTTGATGTTTGGGCATGAGCCCACAATCCCATTAGACCAAATCCTTGGGCGCTGTGATAGTGATTGGGAACAAGATTTTACAAAAGAGCAGCAGCAGTTACTTAATCGCGCAAAGGACTTGGTGACGGAGAATGTAAAGAAAAGGTCTCAACAGAATGAGGCTGCATCCAAGGCCAAGGCAGGCCCAATACCAGTAGGTGCACAGGTCCTTTTGAGGAAGTGTGCGTTTAAAGGCCGTCATAAGATTCAAGATAAATATGAGAGGGCACCATACAGAGTAGTGTGGGTTAATCAGCATAAGGATGTTTACCGGATCCGCCCGGTAAATGGGGGTCAGGAAAAGACAGTAAATCGAAAGTACCTAATGTTGGATCCCCTGGTTACGTCAGATCTGGAGAGTACTGACAATTCTGGCGATGAATCGGAAGATGGTTGCTTGTTCATGACAGATGGAAGTAGTTCCAAGGTGTCAAACCGGGAATTAAGCAGTGAAAAAGTAGGGAAGCCTCCCGGAGGGATAGATGTTGATGGGTCAGCACCTCTCAGGAGGTCTAACAGAAGTACTAGAGGTATACATCGAAACCCATTCCACCTTCCTCGTTCAGCCTTGATCTGACGCACCTAGCTGAAGACCTGAAATGGCTGGTGAATGCTAAAGGTTATGTATTGCCTTGATGGAAAGTCTTGGGGTATCCAGTTTCCTCATGGCATGCTTAACTGGCCAGTTTCATCAGATGCCTCAGGGGCAGTGGAACGGCATCACAGTTGGTGGATTGAGTATATGTTTCTTGAAAAAGAGGGGGGGGTGAAGGTTTACAGATTTCATATGAGTAATGGGATATTTCATAAACGAGAATAGAATGTGTGTATCGATTAAAAGCTTGTTGGGTATTTGCCTTTCCAATGCTTAGGGTTTCCCCCTTTCTGCACTTTGATGATGACTTTTGTTTTATTTGGCCACCGTTTTGTGCGGCGGTTGAGGAATCAGCACACTTTTGTTATGACAGTAGAGTTAGAACGAGCTCGGGTTCCTGTCACTTGTATAGGCGAAGGTGGCCTTACGTTAAGTAGAATTGGGGAAAGGCCCGAAACCTATTTGAGGCAGATCCAGAAAGCTCAACCATCAGTTCTGATTTTGGATATTGGAACCAATGATCTGAGCTCAAGAAGCATTGAGCCAGCCGAATTATGTGCTTCGTTGCGAGGCTTTGTAAATAAGTTGTGCATTTGGAACATTTTCCCGGACTTTGTTGTTTTTTTGCCAATCTTGCCAAGAACGGGCAATATGCGAAGGAACCAGGTTTTGTTAAACCAGTCTAATCAGAAAGCCAAAATTTTCAACAAGTTGCTTGAGGACATGACTTTCCTAGAAGATAGGTGGTTTGTATGAAAACATCGGGGTCTTCGACACCCCAGGTATAACTCTGATGGAGTGCATCTTAACAAGGAAGGCATGATTCAGTATGAAAGAACCCTCAGGCAGCTCATTAAATTCTTTGAGGCCCGATGTTGGTGATGCATTGGACACTGTATTATGTATACATAAGAGATGAAAGAACCCTCAGGCAGCTCATTAAATTCTTTGAGGCCCGATGTTGGTGATGCATTGGACACTGTATTATGTATACACAAGAGATGAAAGAACCCTCAGGCAGCTCATTAAATTCTTTGAGGCCCGATGTTGGTGATGCATTGGACACTGTATTATGTATACATAAGAGATGCATATGTAGTGATGGTGCATTTACTGCAAAAGGATAAATAAGTTGTTGAAGAAATCTAAGATACTTATTAATAGTGTTCTTTTGTTTTCCTACAGTAAGTTAAAGCATAATTTAATGATGTCCTTGACTTGTATGGTAGAAATGCAAATTTATGTTTGTAGACGAGTAATTTTTTGAATGATCTCCAGGAGTAGATCATTTAAGTAGGGAAGGTTGTGGTGTTTGCTAATTGTTAAGTGTTGCAGTCACATGAGGGCGCTATTCATGTTGTCCATGAATCGCTCGGTACGTTGCCGTGTAGTAATCTTGGTGTTTTGGACATGCTATGCGGACACGGGAGATAGTGCCAGGTTTAGTAATGCATTCATTTGTTAAATGTTAATGGCTTGGCTATGTGAGTTACAGGTAAATGCAAATGGTTAGATATTTAATAGTCCAGATCGATTAATAGAGGGATTAAGTTGCAATCAGTTAAGCTCCGGTGCCCATGAATATACGTGTAAATTGGTCGTTCGCGCCACAACCTTGGATCTCTTCCAAAACTTCTAGAAACTTTGTAGTCGTCAGGGTCAGGGCCTGGAATGGTCCTTTGGATTTCCTGAATTGTAGCAGCAGGGTTGGGGACCCTAGGCTAGGGGCAGATTGGCTACATCGACTGGCAGGTCTTTTCATGAGCCAAGGAGATCTCCAATAAACCAAAAGAGTGACACAGGAACCCCAAAATTTGGCCTCACCGCCTCACTTTCTCCCGTCACCGGGAATTACACTACAAATATAACGTAAGATAAACAGACACAACTTTATCAAGGACAGCAGAAAAATATGTGTTCAGTGTTTATTTATTAAAGGTACAACCTTCTCTTGGGTTCCGAATTTCTAATTTACCTTTTTGGAAATAATTCATTGACTCACGTTGTTGTCATGACTATGTTGTTTGATTTTCTCAACCACGCAAGGGTACGGCGATCTCATTTGAGCAGAGTTTGACATAATAGTTTGATGTCATGGTCGAACTGTATAAAGCCACAAGACTGTCAACTTTGGGGGCGGTTAGCGAGCAAATGCAACGGTAATTACTCAATACTAACCGTCACAATCTACGTGCATTGTATGTACGTGTTCCAGTTCAAAATATACACAGGTGTTTTGATAAACATCTTAATATCCCCTTTTAAAGACAGGGTGAAATTTTTCCCCCATTAAGATCGTTTAGTGGATGGATCAGATTCAGCAGAAGGCCGAGTGGAAATCTTTGCTCTTGGTACCTGGGGTACTATCTGCGATGACAACTGGGACATCACAGATGCCAATGTCGTCTGTCATCAGCTTGGTTTTCCTGGGGCTGTCGACGCAGTGCCCAACGCTACCTTTGCCGAAGGTACCCGGAAGATGGAGATATTACTCGATGAAGGGATGTGCAAGAAACGATATTCGATTGTCAGCACAATGGGCTTGGAATAAACGACTGTGTACATCGCCAGAATGCTGGAGTCCGATGTGATAACAAATTAGGTTAGTTAATTAGGTTAGTAAGTTAAATATTAGGTTGCGCTAGCACCATGTTAACTATCTCTTCTGTGAGTAAGTACTCAATGTTTCCAACAGTATGCTGTATCCATCGTCGGGAGGCTGCCCAAGTTTCCTTTATCCCATTAGTTGAGTCATTAATAGTGCTTCAGCCTGGTTAACGTAACAATTGTTTCCAAAAGTGCGCAAGACATCGGAGGAAACACAAAATGGGTCTTCGAAACCCTTAAAAAAATCAATCCTATTTACACCACCAGAATTACTTCATTATCCACACTCAACACTATTGATCAAGCCCATAGGGTTTGATGCGCTGATTCAACACCTTTTCAGGTACACGTAGTGGGAATTATCATCAAGAGCCTGTAGTGCAGGACTGATGAGGTTTACGACCATAAATTGAACATAATGTTTGAGTATATAATTATTTGTAGCCTAATATTCTGACTCGAATGGCCTTATGGGAGAGGATGGCGCGACCAAATATAACCGTGACTAAAATGACAGTATTCAGTTTCAGTCAGATCAAAATGAAATCTAACGTGGGTTACCGTGGGGAAACCTGAATGTCCTATGCGCCTTTTGCAGCGACACTGGGGTAAAACCAAAAGCTTCCTGACTTGACATATATTGCAATCTCGATGTCATTTTCTGTAGTTGAAATTCCAGCAACTAAGGATTGTTCATTTCTTTTGAGTTTTTAAAGTATTTTCCTGCTTGTATATTTTGGGCAAACCTATCTGACCAGTGATGGATCAACCGTTCACAAGAAAGAGCGGCAGTTGCAACGCATTTGTTGCAACTTTGAGGTAACCCAAGAAGATATGGGACGTATCTTTTGTGAGATTTCTCTGTGAAAATATTTTTTTTGGCTGTTGAAAGCGAACAAATTGTATTTCCATCAATAAAAAAAGGAGGCGAGTGCCACCCGAGTGTGCCACCCATGGATCACTGTTGAATCACCAATAATAAATATCATGCACCTCACAGCTTTTTAACTGAAATCACTGAGAAGAAATGCACCCAACACAGTTTGGATTAGTTTCACTGTCGAAAATTTAGGAAATTAATGTCATAAATGAAAAAAAAAATCTTCAGCAATTCTTTAGCTCACTGTTTTCGAACCTAGAAAATTACCCTGTGGGTTCTTTGCTCAGGGACATAAAAAAATGTGGTGAGAGAAAAATGGAAAAGTTATGCGGTGTTGACCAAGCATTCAGGCGCACGGACTCCTGAAATTCGCTAGGAATCGCAGTTACCGGCTTCCATATAGGACTCTTCTGGGATCTCGGGGTTCCCGGCCCACCACACTTCCTCCCTGCCCATCCATTTAACCCTAAAAAGAGTTCGAGCGACCATGCAAGGGAGGAAACGAGACAAGCCCCTAAGCCCTGGCCGCCGAGTCGGCCATAAGTCTCGAACCTGTACTAAGGCGCTCACCTGGACTTCGCAGACAGTCCCAGCAGAAGAGCTTACCCCGTGGGCTAAGGTACTGTTGGTATTTGGCAGGGGTTAATTAGAGTCTCTTATAGCTACTGACTGACAGCAAGCTTTGGGAAAATAAAAAGCCACCAATGGGATTCGAACCCACCGTCTAACGATCTGATAACCGCGAGCTTAACCACTCGGCCATCTTAGAGATGTTGCTTTCCACTGTTCATGAAATGACAAACCTTATTGCACAGGTAGTGCATTACGTAGCAAAAATACACATTCACACCAACAATGGTCATCAACATTAAATGCTCTCCCTGACATCTTCTTTCAGCTTTTTTTTAATCAATATGGGCAAGTCCCTTGGACACGTCTGGCTGGTTCGTAAGTAACTTTGTCATACACGCGGACGCGCCACGAATTGCAGGCTCCCATTGGACGATCGCTGACGTTAGGCGTTTATTTTTTTTAAATGCAACGCCAACGCTTGAAAAAAATGGGAAATCTGGCCGTAGTACGTTTCCCATTATAGAAATCTACGCCACATATGCCTAAACCTGGATTCAGCAATATTTTGGTAAAAAAACAAAATCACTTTTGAGACCCGTTTTTGCCGAGCACCATGGCTAGCTTTCGCGAAAGGAGCATGTCGCTATCGCTTCATTTACATGTCATGAATACGGCTTTTCCGGGCTTTTGTCCGAGTAGCACAGTGGAAACGGTTCTCCGGCTGTGCATGTGCACGCACTGAGCCGGTACAGTCTCCAGGCGACGCAAGTACACGGCACGACAGCTCCCTTGCTTCGTGCCGTCCCCAAACCCGTCGTGTCCACCGTCGCCTTTTTACCATTACGTTTGTACACACACGACGCGTCGTGCCACTTTACATATAAAACTTATTACTTAGATACCACGTGAGTATGTTAAACTGTTTTCCCCATTTTTTTCGCCACCATTGGGGTCGCTCTTTAACTTCTGGTTCTATGGTCCCATGTAAACGGTGATCAATGCAGTTAATTCCATGTACAGTGCATGTGTAGTGGGCCTGGTTTAAACTGAAGTGACGTCACACTTGAACCAGATACAACTGTCTACATGGCCCAACTATTTCATGGTATAAAGTGAATGACGCCATTTTGCCCCCTTTTGGGGGGATGGGGCGATTTCTCTCGTTTCCTTTAATAGCATAAAATGACACACAATAAAATCAGGAACCCAATAGTTCTGCAAAATAACGGATTGTGTGCTCGATTTGACGTGTGTGTCAGACATACTGTCCTGTAAATAGAACCTCTTGCTCTATAAAGATGTGGTTGAACAAGCACTTTTCCTGTCATATTATTATTCATTTTCAATATTGTATACCTTCACTTGTATTTTCGGTTGTGTGAAATGTTGATGTGAAAACATCAGTCTGCTTCTTCGTGTTAATTCTTGCTTTTTCCTATTGGTCATTTTTTTAAGTCCAATGTAACGGTAATACATGAAAACTGTAAAAAAAAGGTGAGATTTGGAAGAAATCGTTGCCTGAAACCCGTCTATTTTTCGACAAGTGTAGGCATGGATATTTCCAAATGGCCTGGGGCTTCACAACTGCATATTAGGGGTGCTCTTGTGTGGAAATAAATATTTTCAAAAGTCATCGGTTAATGAATGGAAATTCGAAAAGAAAATGAAAAATCAAAAATGGGCTTTAATTTGATGTGCGTCTCGAACGCCTGAGAAATTCGTATTTTTCTGATTGTTTGAAGTTCGGGTATTTATCACTCTGGCTATGGTAGTTTACTGAATGGCCCGTAATCTGAAACGGCTTTCAGGGTGCACCCACGTAAATAGGCCAAAACATATGTCCGCTGAGCGCATTAATAAAAGTTGTAAACTCAAAACCTTTCAGTGTCCCGCCTGCTTCGACCGCGAAAACCATCTACAAAATCGAGATTATTATAACACGATTGGAAAATGGAACTCCAGAGTAATAGAATGTGGTTGATCATCAAATGGACCAGTTTTGTATTAATTGGAATGCAGTTTCTCGAGGAATCCAATTTATTGCAGAATACCTTAGGGCGCTTGTGGCCTTGTGGTTAGGGTTTGTAGCTTCTGATCATAGCGGTCAGGGGCTCGAATCCAGCTGATGGTAGCATTTTGTGATCCAGGGCAAGTCGCTTTACCCCCATGTGCCTCTCTCCATCCGAGAGTAAATGGATACAAATGAGGGCAAATTTGGCTGTTAGCAGTGTGCACCTGATAGGGCTACATCAGCTCGTAAATTACTCCCCTGGCAGCTGATATGATTTCAGGAAATTTCAGTTGTTGTGACACCAGCGTGCAGAGATAATGATGATACAGCCCCTTAAACATCAGTTGTGATAGATGTGTGTGCTGTATAAATATCTTCAATTATTATTATTGATTTCATTTGTTTATTAAGTTCGTTTGGTGGATGGATCAGATTCATTAGAGGGCCACGTGGAGGTGTTCGCCCTCGGAGCCTGGGGAACTATCTGCGACGACAACTGGAGCATTACAAGTGCCAGTGTCGTCTGTCGTCAGCTTGGCTTTCTCGGGGCGATAGAAGCAGTGACCAGGGCTGCCTTTGGCGAGGGGTCTTCCGGGATCGAGATATTACTGGACGAAGTGGCGTGCACAGGTGACGAAGAAACGATATTTGATTGTCAACACGATGGCCTAGGGGTTAACGACTGTCAGCATAGTGAAGATGCAGGAGCCCGGTGTGAACAAAAAGGTAGAGAACCTTTTCATTCGATTAGAAAAACATCATGCGTAACAGGGAACCTCAAATCTCTTGGATCATTAAGCGGACCAGAACGAGGAGGCTCCATAAGGAACTATTCGGTGTACTCATGGGCTACTTCTACTTGTTGGTTTCCTTCAAAGATTTTTCACAAATAGATATTTCGAATTAAATGAAACGGGAGAAATTTCCATGGGGTTTATGGTTTAGGTCGGCATGGGTCGCGTTGGGTCGGGTAGGGGCAGAGCTGGTCGGGGTTGGTCGGGTTGTGATGAAATGCTTGGATTGGGTCGGCTTCTGTTTGTATTGTTTCTTAGGCCTACGGTGGAGCTTGTTACAATTTCACTGTCCAGTTAACCTATGTTGCTTTCTATCGAAATAGCTGTGACCACAATTGTTCAGGCCGCAACAACGGAAACATCTTTGGTTCAATCCACGATTGAAATGGGCACGACAGATATGGCATTGGAAAAGGTGCGTGGTTCCTCGGTCCAGCTCACAACTGCGCAAACGGAAAATTCCTTCGATGAATTTACACCTACTCATGCCAGCGCTTCCCTCCACGAATTTCTAATTACCACGACATTCACAACTGGTCCTGCTGGAGCCAAAGACGTCCATGCAGTCGAGTCAACAACTACGATATCTGGACGTTCCTTTGATACGTCTACAACCACGCCCTCTCGAAGTTCCTTGCTTGACTTTTCAACTTCGGGGCTATAGACTTCTCAGCAACATCGGCAACTACCCAAATCAGAAGTTCTCCTGTTGAATCCACAACTAGTCAGGGCTCCCCTTGTTACATCCACAACGTCCCTGTCCAGGAGTTCCTCCATAGAATCATGGAGGAAGGACCTTTCCTCCATAATAGAATCTTCGAGTCACCCGACATGGGTTGTGGCAGTCGAAACTACCACTACGAGCCAAGCCGGAGTTACCACAGCCACGAGGTTAAAAATTACCACGCAGGAGGGTGCAGCCGGGGGATCATCCCACACGGAATCCATGCTCACTACATCTGAGAGTGCGATTTCATTAACGGACGCAACGAAAGGTGACCATTCCATCACAGAATTCACAACTACCCGTGTAAGGTTGGCCGACTCAACAGTTGCCACAACAAACGGGGCCCCGAAGATTGAACAGTCTACAACTAGTTCTGCTACTTCCCAACTGCGCTTAGTCACTACAACCCCTTACACGGGCAAAACAGGACATCTGGACACAATGACCAAGATGACTAAAGTGACCACGCTGGAACCACATACCACACCAGGTAAAGACCATCGCCACTTTCATCAGTCCTCAACCTAAATTTCTATTAAATCAGTCACACCCCTTTTACTTCCTAAAGCCTTTCGCATCATTTCAGCCAAAGTGAGGCCTTTAAGTTTGGGTCTGCAAGGTCAAAACTGAATTCAAGTCTTTTTTTTAATTTTTCTGTACTAGTCCTTGTTTCTAATATTGAAAATGGGTGAGTATCAAGTTTTGTTTCGATTGCAACCCGATACGTTTAATCCCAATCCAGTAAACCCGATAGCTTTTTTAAGTGGTCTCCGAAAGACCAAATCTGAAATTTAGCATAATTATATCAACTGCAATTTGAAACAAGTTCATTAGAAAATAAGCTTACGAAACTACACAATCGCGCTTTAATTAACACTAATTTGGTCAGAGGATTAGATCTACTTGAGACGGAAAAGCCCAATAGTGATGTTTTCCCCTTTTTAATTATATCAGTTATACTTTGTTTAACTTTAACACCCTCCTAAGAAGAACTGTTATGCCTAAGTAAAGTGTGATGGAAGCTTGCCCATCCTTCAATTTTATTAACTGCGTTCTTGACAGACCTGGTTAGTCAAAGTGTGAGAAATGCCAGGAGGGCTGGACATTGGAAAACAATTGCTGTTGTGGCAATGGAGAACGTTCGGTCAGTCGAGAAAGGACTAGACACTGAACGTTTATCAGGCTAAAAGAAATGAGGCAACAAGTTTTAATGCATGACTACCTTTTCTAAATTAATATTGGATTTCTGTGGTTGTTAGATGAGTAACAAATAATAAACTCATCAATAGCCGCTTTGATATGTTGCACAAAATAAAAACAATCTGTACTTGGCACATTGACCTACATTACGATCAAATAACATTTGCATATTTGGTGAGCAAGACTTTCTTCGTCAGTTGTTCTATCAGTCAATTAATTACCATTTCTCTCAAAATATTTTTGATACACCAAGGTCAAACGAGCATTATTATGATTACACCTTTTTTTTCAAATATCACTGTACCCGGCATGGTGACGAATAATTGTAGTTGTTACAATTCACCGATTTCCAGTACTTTTAACATGAACAGATGCGTACACAGAATGTGGATTTGCGATTTGGGCTTTTGTCTTTTCTGATTAAAGAACCCCTACAAGCAATTAATCATGGTCGTAAAGAATCCCAGGAGGTGAGGGTATATATCCCCCAAATTTTGGACATGGGGATGGGCTACTTAGTCAACCCCCCCCCCTTTTGTGGTGAGCAAAACCCAAAAACAAAACAGAAACACAAAACAAACAACAAATGGGATTGTGAAGACTCTTTAGGACTTCCCAACGACTAAATATCACTCAAAAAGATCAAAGATTGAAAAACATTAACGGGCAATTCTGAGGTAACATTCTGCATGAATGTAATACATATTACAGATTTACCTCTGTATCATGGCAGTTACCCCATACATAATGTCGCACGGTGTTACCCAACCCCCTACTTCCCACCCCCACCCCAGCTCCCGCTCTTTTCATATTTCCATGGCCGGGCAAGTCATCCTCCCACAAATCCCCATCCCCCTCATTTTAGCACAAATTTACGTGACTGCAATTATCCCACTTCTTGTGAGTTTTCATTCTTGTGGATAAGGTTGATCTATATATTGGCTCTTTGTTCTTCCCTTTTAAGCATTTTATGAAAATGTGATTTTATGTTCCTGATCTAGGAAGTTTAAACACCAGTGGTCAATGCTCTTTACATGTCAAGAACAGTCACGGGCATTTATAAACACATACTTTTCAACTCCTTTAATTTGATCAAAACTAGGCCTTCGTCATTCAAAGGCAATGTAAAAATTATCCACATCAACGGGATGGTGGCAGAATTCACAGATGGTCTCCGGAACCAGTCGTCAGAGGAATTTCAAGCTTTAGCAAGTGACGTCCAGGATGTATGTAAATTTCATAAAATAAAATCTGTAAAGTGCCCCCAAAGGGCTTTTCTTGTTGCATGGGCTGCCAGCGCGGTATGGGATGTGGCGTGCTGGAGTTGTTAAACCCGTTTCTAAACAGTTTTTCACCCAATTTTTAACACATTTAATCATCCAGATGTTTATTATTGTTGTGTTGAGGAATGTGCTTAAATGCTAAGCGGATTTCAAAAAGTTGAGCCTGTGCCATGGAAAAGCATTTAGCATATTCAAAACCATTCCTAAAAACATTTCAATGAATCGGCCGTTGGTTAAACGTGTTAAGAAGTGGGTACAAACAAGTGTTTAAGCTCTAAACGTTGTTTTGACAGTTTATTATTCGTTTGTTATGAAGCCAAATGACTCCACACGTGTCCATGCACCGTCTTGAATGCGTACCTGAGAAGGAAATATTTTAATTAAGCAAGTTCAATTTCTTGTCCTTTTCCGATCCCTACTTTATCCCTCTCGCGTGGGCCTTTCTCCTAGTTGCGAGAGCCAGCCATTCAACACTACTTCCAATACCAGTACGTTGTGTTTTCAATTTGATGTTTTTCTCCAGGTCATGACCAGCATAACCAATGCAACGTCCTGCAGACTGCTCAGTTTCACCAACGGGAGCATCAACATAGAATATCTGTTGTTTTTCCTTGAATCTGCGACTGTAACTGAGGCTGGGGTGCAAGAAGCCATCATCAAATACGCATCGGGAAACAACACCGTCTACCTAGAATTTGACATGGAAACAATTGTAATTGGTAATCATAGCTCGGTGACTTTTTCATGTGAAAAATTGCTCACCCTGATTGAGTACTATTTGGAAAGAGGTCATTACAAATGTACATGTAATTATGCCTGCTGGGAAATTAGCATCACATTTGAACATATTGATCAACACAGTGATACCTCACAAAGCCGTGTCTTTTGTTTGTCTTGTTTTTATTTCAGAAATAAATTCTCCCATCTGTGAGCTCAACTCTTGCTTAAATGGCGCTACCTGTTCCGTTATTAAAGATGAGGTGCAATGCATGTAAGCCGAACCCCTTCTTTTTAAGGTATACGAAGAAACATGTATTTTAACATTTGAAAATGCGACCCTCATTTTCCACACTGTTGGGCCTACGGGTTTTAGTTTGCATGCAAGAAGAAACGAACGTGGAGATTACAAATGTGTAACCATTCCACCTCGAGCAGAAGCACACCCTCATCAGTTAAAGAGCCTTGTTGGTCGGACTTGTTTAATCATTTTGTTATGCTATGCAGAAGCATCATTTGTGTTCTTCATATTCGTTCGTTAACCAGCAAAGTGCAGTTCCTACCGAAGGAGCCTGCGTTGCTGGGAAATTGCGCCCTCTATTAGTCCAGCTAAGGGCTCATAAGCAGTTGTGTACATAACCAACAAAACTCTCCAAGTAAACGATATAATTGGTGAGGGTATCTGCCGAGGACTGAGGGAATGACTTAAAATTTCCCCTAACTGCAGCCATAGAAATTCCAATAGTGGGCTTGCTGGGCATCACACATAATTGCTCCCTTTAAATTTACAACCAAACGGACCCTTTAAAGCATATGTACTTGTGCTCCTATTTTCTCTTTTACATATCAAGACATTCTAGTTGTCGGAAAGTTCGAAAAATTGGAGTGTAATCTAATATCCCCACACCTTTTGGTCAAAACGTTGGGGTACATGTTCATACCCCTTTACGCCTTCCCAGGGTTCACACCTCCCCATAACGATATCATAATTGAGGAAGACAACCACACTTAATTCTCTGTACGTTGCCAAGGTTTGAAAAAGATTGCATTTGAAGTGTGGGTGCGATTTTGGATGCCCTTTCATAGCATACTTTCTCTCTTTCCACTTTGAACACCAAATTATAAACATCCATTATATCACTGTGGTTAATCCTTTAATTTTGGCTACATCTAACCATTTGATAGGCACTTGTCCGATGTTGACGAACCCCAGAACGGGGACCGTCTTACAGTTGCTTTTCTTGTACCAGCAAGCGGAATAGACGAGCAAGACCTCGCTTTACACTCGTGTACCTACCACCTTCCCATAACAGAAGAGCCATCCACTTGTTTTCATTCCTTTCACAAAATGTGTACAAACTGTCGCCCCCTTCCCTTTCTGGATCCTTCCTAGAGCGTACAAACTGCAAAGAAAAAAATGAGGCTGTCTGTGTTTGGCGTCACCATCACTGCTCTAACATTATTTTGAAAAGCATACTTGACAACCCTCCCCAATCGCAGCGCAGGTTTATTTACACTTGTGGACATGATGGAGAGAGGATGGATGGCCCCCAACCGATACAGGACTTGGGCTGATCTTGTCGCTGAATGTCAGGGTGATTTTCACCCTCGGCGAGATATAATAGTACAAACAATAGTGCGTCCTATCTCTCATGATATCATTGAGACGGAAATATGATTTTCATGTCTACGTTGCAGACTGCGTCCCTTGTTTTAAACAATACAATTTCCATGCATGTTTAATCATTCCAGATGTACAGCCAGCTACACGGGGAGCAACTGTGACATAGGTAAAGCATGAATTTTGCAGCCATTGAATTAGTGAATCTGGAACATCTTGATCAGAACATTTTAATCGACGTATTTAGTAACTCCCATTAACATAGCCGGCAAAAATGGAGCTGCAGTTCACAGTAAATTGTTCTGAGAATCCAATAATCCACAATGTCTACATTTATATAGTTTTTATAATAGTATTTTTACCCATCTCTGTCACAGCAGTTCTTCCGCTGTCAATGATTGAAACCAGCACAGGTAAGCTACTGATTTTCAACAATGCCACAGGGCCCTGCGCGCGGCATGTTACCGCTTTGTTTAAATTGAAAGCACTAATATTTCAGGACAGTACTACCAACTTTCTTTAGGGATTAAAGATTTGCTTACGGAAAAAACTGAATAAAAATATTTTCAGAAACTCCTCTTTGGCCATCTTTCCCCTCTGACTTCAAACCAGGATAGGCCGCTGCATAGAGTGTACATGTGACTGTGTTATGCTAGTTTCTTGCGATGATTTCATCACAACGATGACAGACTTTGTGAACAGGTCTCTTGATAAAATGATATAATGTCAAACTCTGTTGTGGTATATTTTATTAACACTTTTGATTTGTTCCAGCTACCGGTAGATCCTTTACCCATAGTGCATCTTCCACCGTGACACGTAGGAGAAGTCTCGGTCCTATCGACACTGGTCTGAGTAAAGCCACTATCATCGCTGTCGCAACTGCTTCAGTGGTCACTCTCATCCTTGTTGGAATTGTTGCTGTCGTTGTCGTCGTGGCCAAGAAATGGAGCAAGACAAAAGTTGTTCCGTCCAGTCCACATAGTGAAGGTCAGCTGCTATCAGGACCGGGTCACTAATTATTGCTCGTGTGATGTACTTTGGCTAAATTAAATGACAAATTGGCACTCGGAAGGACTCCATATTTTCCTTAAAGTGCAACTTTCAACTTGTGTTTTTGAAAGTCTAAGAGGGAAGTTGTTAGCCATAGGCAATAAATGCAGATGCGCGTCTACATCGCATGCATTAGTTGTAGGTCGAATGTTCGTTGATAAGTCTCAACGATTCCCGATTTTGACTTCAATTACCGATTTTGAAGGTTTGGTATGACTCTGTTTGACGTGAAGTTGACCTTTTGATGTTTAGATTCGTGGGGAACCATACCTTTAAATTTTGAAAAGTTGGAAAGTTTTTGTTTCTCTTTAGTTTGTCAAAAAAGTGTGACAAAATTAGCCTTGGATGGTATTCATGTGAATGATGTGTGATTTTTGCTGCCGCCATTGCATACTTGTTGTCTTAGACACGAACATTACCATTGGTCCTATACTGGAGCTGTCATAAATTGGACTGAGTTATCAGAGTAGGTGTGCATATGATTATTGATGTAATTATTTTGAATTGGTGTTTTTGGACACAGCATACTTGAGCAGATCTCCTCGGTTTTTTTTAGAGTTGAAAAGGTTTTGGGTGATTTCCGGGCAGGGGCAGACCTTCGCTTTGAGGAGCCCCAACCCTCTTTTAGCCTAACCCCAGCAGATTTAACCTCTTAATATTACAGAAAATATACTTTAAAAAATACATACGTGAAATCACTTTAACATCTGGATGCCCTTTTAAAAATCATGAAAAGTGACAGTGCATTTTGAAGAGATTTTTATTTCGATAAGGCATGAAAACAACAGGTTTGTAACTTAGTTTTAAACTGCAATAAATAAGAACTATAACAGGAAGAAGGCTTCTCAGAAATGTATCATTTTATCAAGCACATCATAGAGTAAATTGAGTTTGTTTCTTTGTGAAGTCTTTCATTACTGTGGGAAGAAAAGCAGATATCTATGAAAAGGTGATAAACCTTTCAATTGAAACCACACTGTTTAATTCATCAAGTTCATATCGTTGGCCCATTATTTTGAGATTACCTCATTCGGTACACTCAGTGTACATGAGGGAGAGATTATCGTATTGAGAGCTTCGCAAAACGGTCCCCAACAATAAACGGTCATAATGGGCATTATTTGATATTGGCGAAAGCACGGACGCCAGGAAAGTAGGATCGTGTTCAACTTTTGCCGACTGTCTACGCCGATTCAAGCACGCATGGTGACATGACTGGCGCACGACGTCCTTGCTTAGATACTTATTTTCTCCTGAATCAGATATGAAACCAAAACTGTTAATTAATTTAGCTGACAACAAGTGCAACGCAACGAAGCACCAGTTTAGCTTCAAGAAATACATACCTCCTATAAAACAGCATTTCAATCGAAAACATGATTATCAGGCGCCATTTTGTTGACACGTTTTTATCAAATGGTGGCATAAATCTTATGTGTTGTCGAAATCCGTTACGACCACATTCTACGGATGAGGATGATGCTAAACCCAATCTTGCAGTATGTACAGGTGCTGGGTATCCCCGTTGTGCTGTGTTGTTTTGTCATTGTTTTATGTACATTACGATTCGTTTGTTGTTTGATGTTAATGCTGATTGCTTTATGTATTTTTTGTTTTTATGATCGTAACATTCAAAAAGAAGTTTATTTTGCAAACTTCAATAACCATTCCACTACCTAACAGCTGGGGGAAAAAAACGTAATCACTCTCCCTTTACTTTTACACCCTTTCCAATTCACCAAACCCATCTTCACTGATTGTTACCTGAAGAATTGGTACATGTAGCGTGACTGAGCCTTTGTTCAGCTAATGCCAATCACATATAACAAATGCCAAGCATAAATCATTGAATCAAAAACGATGATTATAGTCCTGAAATCATCATTTGCACATTGAATGCCGTGTCATAAGACCCAATAAAATTTGTTTGGTATTGCTGTTTCGAACGACAGGTTGTTGGAGTTGTGAAGTTTTAGCGTAATGGAAGTTTAGAGTCGTGTGGAAATGAGCGCAATGTTCATCACGTAAGAACATCAATGGCTCAAACTTACAACGTTACTTATTCAGTGCAGCTTTTCTGTTTGCTTGTGTTTTGTTGTTGGTGCTGCTGTTGTTATTCATAAAATTACAGTTCATTTATCGGGTGAAACAATTTTGTTCTCAAACCTGTAAATAAAGAGTGCAGTCCCTATATTCGTGGAAGTTCTGATACATGTCGTTTGTATTAAGTTTCTAAACTGCCTTGGCCAGTATTCACGCCGGCGACTGTGATGACGATTCGTTTCAGTTGTTTCAAAGTATCACAACCGTATAAGAAACACTTGCAGGTATCACAGTTACCGGCTTCCATATAGGACTCCTCTAGCTTTTGGGGGGTTTGGCCTTTCACACTTCCATCCTTGCCTATTCATGCAATCAAAAATCTTCAAAGTCAATGCAAGGGGGAAACGAGACGGCCCCTAAATAGGCATCCGAGTCGGCCATGGGTCTCGAAGCTGAACTGAAATGCTCTCCTGGACTTTGCAGAACATCCCAACAGCAGAGCTTGTTTGTCAAGTTGAAGTACTGTTGATATATTCTCACTGTCATTTCGATTATTTATAGAAGTGCACGAGATCAAGTACGGGACAAGTCAAATAAAAAAAGCAAAACCGAAGGTTGTACCAGGATTGAAATCCCGAAACTCCCGCATCCTTCATGGGCCAAATAAATCGCTTGTTCATTTATAAGACGACAATTGCTGTCTGCTTTAGGAACTTGAGATGGGATTTCGACAAGCCGTGTATCAGGTGGACAGAATATATTTGGCGGGTTTCGCACTCGGCGGTTACCTGGGTTATCTAGGGGTTATTACAAAATGCAACCCTGGGATTACCAGGGTAATTGGGGGTGTTCACACTGCGCTTCCCCGGGTTTAACATTCTCCGGGAACTGCCTCAAAACTCCCCTTACCCAGTGTCACAGTCTCAATTTTCCGGGGTGCTAAGATTTCCGGACGAAGGCACCGCATAATTGAGCACGTTGCCGCAACGTGCCCATTTATCCGGTGTGCTGATTTTTCCAGTTTCGCACACGGAGTCTGGTTCCACATTTGGCGTAATCTAGAGTAAATACGAGGGAATTTTACTGAAGAGACTGCAAGATCAGGGAATTAAGGGGTTGTGTGAGGGTTGGACATGCTGAGGAGCAGGCCTTTTTCGGATGTTTGTTCAGAAGTACACCCACCTGTATGTACGCCTGTACATCCGCACGAAGGCCTGGCCGTGATCATGAGATGTAGGAACTTAACCCAACACTGAAAATTATTGAAAATATTCAAAAGTAGAAACTGTTTTGTGTTGTACTTGCTGGTTATCAACTAAAAGTTCCAGCGTTGAATGCTTACAGTTTTATACCACCTGCTTTCCAATGACTAGCGTTGCAAAGGTGAGTATAAAATGGCCAAATTGCGTTCCACACTTGGTAACGAAAGCACAGGCAAGGCGGCAAATACATCAGGATACTGGATGATTCAAAGGTTTACCAAATATTTTGAAAGGAGTTATTCGTTATAACTCCTTTTAAAGGACGATAGTTTTACATTCCAACGGACCAACAACACCTCGACTGCGCGACTGAGCTTGTGGGTAACTTGCTCAAATGAGTTTTGAGTAGCTAAATTTCAGGTTGACTCTTAAAATTCTGAATAGCAATTAACGATGAAGTTTTAGTTCAAGCATAAAAAACTTACAGAAATCGACAGCAGTTCCACACATATAACATTTATTCAAACATCACAGCAAGCTTGGCACTCAAAATATGTGAAGCCTATACGCTTGGCTTGTCTTCTATGTCTACAGCGGCCGTTGCAAAAAGTGAAAAAAAAAATTGAGTAAAGCCTGAACTATAATCTATAAATACGGCCGAAGCTTTTTTTAATTATATTTTTAAAAATGAAGTAAAGTATATTATTAATAAATGAACGTAATTTAGGTGTGACTGAAAACCTTTACTTACAGAGAACAAACGTATATAATTTAGCATCTATCTAATGTATATTCTAACCATCGTTGAGTACCAGTCAGCGTTTCAGGATTAATCCTCAAACTGTCAAAGAGGAACATTTTGAAATATTTTATTAACAGTTTTGAAAGTTCTCCACGCAGCAGAAAATAAGTGCTAAATGCAGTTTATGATAAGAGCACTCTACTAAAAATGACTATTTTGAGAGAAAAACAGTACTAGAGTTATGTTGAACTTTTCGATTGAATGACATCACATTTGGGAGAAAAAAAATAACAGAACAGAAACCAAAAGTCAATTTGCAATTTGCATTTTCAAATTTTCAATTTTGCAACTGTAATGAGCATAATTCATTTAGCGAGCATTATTAGGTACTACATTATCTATATACGTTGACACAGAAACCCCTCCCTACAGGCAGCTATAGCTTTGCTGTACCAAGGATGAATGAGGACTAGGCCTTTTTTTATATCATCCTATCTTCTAGGTAAATAATGGAGAGTTTTCATACAGAGAAAGATATTTAAGAGACCACACCCCATTTCCTAATATCAAAACTTGACGCACACACGCAGTGATCTTTGTGAAAGCCTTTAATCAGGGACGTTCCGTTATTCCTCTTTTTATCTCTAAAGAAAAACCTTTCATGTTATTTCCATGATCTATTTCGTCAGTTGAAGAGGTTTAATCCACTCTAGGCCCTAGTGCCCCTCGATGATCAACGTCTATGATTAGAATGTGTACGCACGTAAACGAACATAATACCGTCTAAAACATGACTTCCTACGCCACTGTGGTATACCGCCACTGACCTAGCAAGAATGAATGCGCATTCACAAGGAGCTGACCAAAATATCCTAAATTGTCGTATATTTTCCTCTTTTTCTTCGAAGCTTTATTCACCAGTATTTCAATTTCTGTGTTTTTAAAATCTCGTTAGGATAAGTGCAAATGAATAATTGACTTTTTGCCAAATTCAAACTTCCTTGACACAAATTTGTCGTTGACAAGCGCCCACCAATCTCCTGGTAGCATTTAAGAGCAGCATACTCAAATTCTTTGCCAGGACTTTGACGGTGGACTATGATCATGTCTGCTGTAAATATTTATTATTCATAAGTAGCACAACATAGTTTCATTTAAAGATTTACAGTCTTTTCGCAAAAGGGCCAGATAGCATGCGTCTCAGGTCCTAAATTCTCTTATGTAACAGCAATTTGATAAAAATTTTACAAAACCGTAGAGTAAAATGATGAGGTGCGTAATTAGTCTGGTAAAACAATGGTTTCAAATAGCAATGTGGGTCAGGCGCTTGGGATATCTTACCCTTAGGAGTTCAGATGAATCTCTTGAACGACATCAACTTTGGGGATGTTCAAAGGAACAAATCAAATTAGAATTTCCATTCAGCCAAGTTATGTCATAACTAAGTTTCATTTATTTTAGCTTTAAGTTTAGCGAAAACTAACGCAAACACATGACCAAAATTATATTTCTTGTAAAAAAGTATTGAACCCAGGAATGAAGCTGAAATATAGTTATATACAGTGCATGTACTATTTCTTTTTAATTTTTTACAATGCAAGAAGGGACCACCTACTCAGCAATGGTACTGACCATGTCGTCTGTGGATGATGAATTATTGTGCATACTAAACATCAAAGTCCACAGCCCTAGGGATGATCAAATAGAAGCAGCCACTACACACAAATTGGAAGGAGGGACAATGAGAAAAGAGTATTTTGAACAATTTATTTGCCTGCCTTTCGGAAGCATGTAACCCCCCCCCAATGTAGCCTCTCCCCTCAGAAAGTCCAAAAAACGAATTTGGCCCCCGAAAATGGTTCTATAGATCCGCCCTCGAGCCTACCGTCTTTTCTTAACGGCCACAAACATTCCAGTCACCCCAAGAATCAGCACCAAGGATGAAACGACGATGATGAGAGCCAGCTGCCACTTTTCCAGGCCAGGATCTGGGCAGAATTAAATAAACTATGTGTTACTAGCTCTATGAATGAACAATGTGATTGTATCAGTCAATTTTGGCAAACCTATCCGGTGCTGTACAACGTGAGCTTAGTTTGGCATCGGAAAATTGCATAAGGCGTTATTCTAGACAGATTAGAATTTTCAACCATCTACACTTTAGAAAGTGCTCAGAAAACGTGGCTTTTTACTTCAGATTTGAGATATTTCAAACTTGGCAACTTTGGTAGGCTTTCAAGTCACTGACATGGTAGTTGCATATTCCAATCATGGAAGATCAGTTGCGTTTATTGTTTACAGTTTTGAACTTCGGAGACCTAAACCATCAAAAGCATCTCGTATTTTATTTTTTATGGTATTTAGTACCCTGGTACTAAATTGCGGAATTGGGAACACAAGTCTAAAACCATCTTTAATGATTTATTTACCTCAAGTGCTTACCTTCTTTTCCAAAGTGTAGCTGCACGGCTTTATAACAAAATCACCGGATTAGACTTTCACCAAAATTAACATGGATACCAAGGTTTAAAACGATGAGAAATCCTATTCCCCTCACCTACACTCCACCATCCTCATTCTGTCCCTCTCAACAAACTGACATGAACAGTGATGACAAGTATGTAGAAGTGAAAGGGTTCATTTGATCAAGTGAAGGTGTTCCTGTTATAGTATTGTCCTACCTGAAGGCGATTTAGCAGTAGACCTGCATGTTGGTACTTTCCCGCTCCATTGTCCATCCTCTTGACACACCAGTTCACTTTCTCCTTGTAAGGTGTATTCCTTGTCACAAGAGAAGACAGCTACACCGCCAACACTGCTGCGAGACACCTCTTTCCTGCCATTAGGAGGCACGCCAAGGGTACCACATATCACTGTAAACAGATAGCAGGAGGAAGAAAGAAACTAGCTGTAGTTTAGTTCGACATAAAACAGTGCTTAGCAGTCTGGCAATAGACTACACTTCTCCCAATTGAGGGCGCCATGTGAATGATATAAATAACAATTCAATAGTGTCACATTGGTGCAGTGATGAACATTATCAGGCATGATTTCAATACCTAGTTCTGCACTTTCAATGGCAGTTTTGTAGCTGGCAACTGCTCCCCTTGTAGCCCTGGCGATGTTTTCATCGCCTGTCACAGCGTAGTCGAAGGCACAGCGGGTGTCGTTTCCGCATATCTCTAAAACGTTCTCGTCAATGGGATCACTCTCTGACCAAAAGACCGGTATGAAGGACTCATCTCTGTAATCCGATGGACCCTTCCCTGCCGGGTATCTGAACAACGAATCCTCTTGCTCTATTTGCCCTGTTAAAGGTGATTGAATAAGAACATTCCCTGCCAGTAATGTTTAATTGTTCCCCTATGAATTCTCTTTGCTTATTCTAAATTAAACATTGGTGCCTAAATGTGTTTCTGAGATTCAAACCATGCTGAAAAATATACAAAAAATACCATCTCCTTTCAATGGATGAACTCCGTGTAGAAAAACCAAACGGTGTACTCTTTACGTAGCAAGGGCATATCACGAGTGTACCCGGCAAGATATGAGACGATCTAATGTTTCCAATTGCCAAACTAATGCTGTGCGAAACCGAAACCGAAATCGACCCGGCCCCAAATCGACTTCGGTCGGTCGATTTTTCCCTGATTTCTTGTAAGTTTCGGTTCACATTCGGTTTACGTTTGTATTGTTTCGGTTGGATTTGACCTAGTCAACCAAATCCAATGCACATCATTAGTCCAAACGCTATAGACACTCATAGATTATTGTTACCTAACATATCGCCCCCCATATCTGTAACGAATTCCTAAGATTCCGGTTAAAAAAGGCCAAAAGGTGGGTCTCTCGGTCCTATATCTTGGTTCAAATGCTCAGGAGCAAAGTTCATTATATCTACATGTGTTTTTACATATGATTCAACTCCAATGAAAAAAGATCTTCGTATTAATTTCTATCCACTAAAGTCACATGCTTGCGTATTCAACATTCTTTTCCCCAGGGTGCTGAGTCAAGATAATTGTTTTAAGTCGTAAAGTAGTTGTTCCAGTTGTTGGCATGCTCTTTGTAATAGCACATTCTCTCATGGGTGCTGGGTCATGATCATTGTTATAAATAATCACTGCACATTGAGTTTATAAAGGCCCACGTTGGGTAGTGCATGGTCGAAGCATTTCGAAGAACTCTCTGGCTGGGGACAATTCTGTAGCTCTGCTGGCGGTTTTTCGTCATTTTTGTATAATTAAGTCTCGCCAGAAGAAGCTTGCTGAAGCCAGTTTTTATTTGTAAAAAGTTGCCGCCGTCAATCTGCATTTTCAACGAAATTTACGTTAGTTTATTTTTTCTTATGCTCAATTCTTAAATAAGAGGTCATGTCACGGAGACCTAGTCCAGCCAATTCCATATCTTCTTCTGTTTTTTGTTTTTGTTTGTTTTTTTGGCTATATATCCAGGAGAATTAAATTTATTAGTTTCCTTTTTTGATGTGTTATGGAGACCAAAATATGATTCTGCCAGGTTTGATTTGTTTCCTTGAATTTGTGCTCTTTCCAGATTGGTGGGCGTTGGCCCCATAAGGGGGTCCCCATTGCAATATCAAGATTCAACAGTCATACACTAAGCCGCGACATGTGGTGACTCACACTTTTGACAGAATTTATAGTGTATCTCCTCTGCCGTTGCACTGATCGGAAGCACCGTGCCGTTGGGTCTCTCAAAGTCATCATTCTTGTCTCCATTCCAGTTGCCGTACAGTCCTCTGGTTCGTCCCTTCAGTTTTTCCTGCAGCGCGGTGAACACGTTGAGCAACCCAGACGCGGTGGACACGACTAAGGACACTCCACATTTAAAATTTACGTGAATGTTCTTGGCCATGACGCCTGAGTTGTTTACCTCCCGGTAGAGAACCGTCACGCCTGTAATACAAAACAATCCATCCAAGTAATTGCCTGCAACTTTCATGTACTGACGAGTCGACTGCAATCGAGGACTTACTCATACTCATTAGTGCAGTTGCATAACATTTCAGCTATCAACCCCTTGAAAATTGTCACAGTAAAGTAACATTCACATAGTCACAACCTTCGGGGCAAAGACGTTGGAACGTCTGCATGTTGGGACGTCCGAACGACTCAAAATGCATCTGTGTCAGAATTCGTATTTCGCTGAGTCGTCAGCATCAGGTCCTCTAACTTTTAAAGATTCACTCACTGACTGAGCACTTTGATGACTTCCCTCAAAACAATTTTGGTGAGTTATTATCTTACTCCAGCTTACCACCCTATGTACGATGGGGGACGCGCTAATCTCTCGCAAAGCATTCTGGGTAGCTTACCACCTAAGGTAGTGTCTGAAACGGGCCACCATAGCTACAGCTTGGCCTATGTTGTTAGCACATATTTACGTATAGGCTATTTTCAAGGTTCTGCTGAAGGTCTAGACCCAACTCTAAACACAAGTATCGGACGCAGCTGTAATCAGTGCACCTACGTTCCAAGCACACGTATCACACACACACAAAAGGTGCGTTCGAGCGAGATACTAGCGTCAACCCGAGTATACTCCTGGCGCTCGACCGGCCCAGCCCATTGGAAATGTATAACAAATTCCCGCGAAGGAAGTACGGCGGGCGTGCGAGTAATAATTATAATCCTTTTCCAGTGCGGGCACCACAGAGTGCTGTCTCGAAGGCCAAGTCCACGGTCGCACACCTGCCTGGCATTCGGGGAATTGGAGGATTCAGGGAATTTGAAGATTTTTAGAAATTGATGAATTTTAGGGATTTGGGGGGAATTATAGGAATTTTAGGAATAAAAGATTTGAATTATAATTAACTGTGATCAAACCTAGATATTTGAACCCCCAAAGTTGACATGTAAATAAAACTTTGTTTAATTGAGACAGTTATATTTGGACTCTTCCTACCCGTCCAGTTGTTTTGAAGTTGCACCCATTTTCAACTGTATTTGTTAGCTATTCCCCTCTCTAATGGAAGCCCGAACAACCAGGGAGTTGATTCAGAAAATGATTTACACAATCTCACAATTTTGGGGGCCAATTTCACCTTTTTCAAAAGAAAGGGTGGGGCACTGTTTATGCTAACAAGCTGACAAGAATTCTCATTTAAATTCGTGGACAGCACCCATAATGCTGATCCTGAAGCACTCACCCTCCAACTCGGCCCGTCTGATTTGCGTCTCCTCAAAATCGACTATCGACCACCCGCTCTCGTTCCCTCGTGAGCGGAACCACACATCAATGCCGCGTCGCTCACTGACTTCAATGTGGACTTGGTCGGATTCGTTTCTGTGAACTGCCGCCAGAGCTGTGATGACTGTTGCGTTCTGACCTGAAACAGTATGAAATGTAAAAGGTATCCATGAGAATGTCACCTACGTGTAATGCCGAGCCATAGCTATTATATTCCCAGTTAATTGTTCGACGGGAGAGCCGAATCCCATCAGCAGTCATCCGTTGTTATCGCGGCTGATGATCTGTACTGTAAGAACGATCTCGCCGAGGTACGAACTGCCAGTCCCTGCAGGCCGCAGGACCTCTACAAAGCACAATATGACTATGTTCCCCATTACCCCGTTCCTTTTTCAATAATAGACTTCGGTGGCACTATTAGGAATCATTAAGGCTGCTGTCCGAATGTCTGGCTGCGGCCGGCATTTGGATACACGTGTATGCAAAAAAAGACATATCGGCATATATTCTAGTACGACCACAGCAGTCTTTTCGGATGCAGGCTGGTTACTAAATTTCTCTTCATCGAATGGATTTACCTGGCTGCAGCACGGCCATTCTCGCTTGGAGCTCCAGCATACTATCACAGGTCTCCAGCAAGGTGTATTCACCCACGCCGTTAAAGGTGTATTCTATTCCGTCCAAGGTAAACAGATGGGGATCCCCAGTTCCAATTGCTGTAAAAGTTTGAGCAAAGACGGGGACCGTGAAATCCTAAAGGGAGGGTTGAGTAGGTCAAAGGCTACAGCTCTGTTTACTTCCCAACCGCTATAATGTTATCTAAACTGCAAGCAGGCATGTACACGTATAAGGTATCATCTGTTTCCTTGCTGCACAATCTAAATACTAAAGGTTGCTTACCAGGTCGGGGTGGCTCGTAGTTTTCGCAGGTCTGAGAAGGCCGCATCAATTTGTACATCCGACAAAACAACTCCGAGAACATACAGCAGTGCTCCAATGGAAGAATATCCGCTAACCAATGAGAGAGGTAAGGAACACGGCCAGCTACCTGGACAGGAAGATTATTTTATCGAACTGACCGGAAAGAATCAACTTTAAGCAGTATTTGAAAAAGAAATATAGTGAAGCAACAAAGTAATTTTGTAAGTCGCTAGTCAACTCTCATTTCATGATTATTACTTTATATGGTGCAACGCCCCCGTGATGTCTTCGCTGAGCAAAACCACCGCCTGTACTCTTTAACACGTCCAGAATATTGTTGTCGTTGCCATAGCAACACTCTTGCCCACTTCCCAGCTCACTGTAAAAAAGAAGCAACGAAAGCGTGGATGATCTCCGTTTGTGTAAAATGGAAGTTTAGATTTGTTTTATTTAAAACTTTACAAACATGCTGAGGAAATTACATCCAAAATTTTCAAAAATTACCAATTAATTTGCCACTATTTACTTTCTGCTTTACTGATTATTAGGAGCCTGTAAACAGTCTTGGCTAATGCCAGTTGTCCCACATGACATACCGCATAGGGAAACGGATGTTGAGATTATCCTTGGACTTCCATCGCACACGTACCATAGTCGAATACATTTCGGACAACATAAGAAACCCATTATCTTATTGCCGCCTACGTTCCTTGATGGATGTGAAAATCCCAGAGGTTGACGTGGAGAATCACTGCACTAACCTTGCGGTGTCGACCCTGACACAGTGAACGGCACCGGGCTTCGACACCTCGCAACTCTCTGGGGAATTGCAGAGAGGGTGATCGCTGAACCGGCCTGTGTCTACCAGAGCCTGGGTCAGCGTGCACGGGCAAGGCTCGGTTACTGCAAGGAACTCCAGGTCCAGCTGGGCCTCCTCCAACCAATTCCCACACCATGCTGAAGGGTCAGGAACTGGGTAGAGCCAGTGGAGGTTATGGATGTCGCTCCACATCCCCGGCAGGTTCCTTGAAAAAATCAGAGGCAGCAGTGGCAGTCATTTTTGTCAATATTATTCCACTATCAAACATCTGAATTTGAGTTCAACTCAATTTGAAACTTTTTCTGTGTTTGCCGGCCAAAACATTACATCCACAGTTCACAATGCCAAAAAGATGACTCATGAAATTATAACATTATCAGATTGGAACTAAAGGAACTAAAACGAAGGCTAACAGTGAAGTTAGCCACAAAAAATGGTTCGAATTGACCAACAGTCCCAAGCTCTGTATTCTTCCAAAAGAAACTCATAAGGTTAGGAAGGTTGTCCTTGTGACTTATACTGCGTACTCTCGCCACTCAGTGGTCGGGCAAGCAACGCATCTACCAAACTTACTTCGCCACTTCATCTTGTCCTACATACTGGGACACGCGGATGGCCCCGACTGTATACTGGGCTCCATTAGGTGCACGTGGACGAATGAAGCTGAACTGCCCGGCGCTGTAAGGCACAGATTGCTCCTCGGCGACACCGTACAGGGCGTACACAAATGGGAACTTCAGTTCTCCTGTGAGTAAATTCTCTTCGTAGGCATAGACAGAGACCCGAACATCGTCCACATAGCCTTGTAATAGCTCAGTATTCCATGTGACGGTCAGTACTTCCTGGTTCAGCCAATCTGCAGCATCTTGTTGTTTGACAAGCGGAGTCATATCCTCGGGACTTACTGTGGAAGTAACATGCAGAGGATAAAGGGGTTATGATGACAGAAAGGTGCCTTTTTATTATTTAGAACAAGTTAAGCACTTGGTATGGTATTAAGCAGCATACATGT